>NC_042623.1:1097564-1242742 GCF_901001135.1 Rhinatrema bivittatum | reverse complement strand
TTTTGCACCAAAACACCCAGTTTGATTATTACCCCCTTAGTGTTCAACACAACAGACTATTAAAGAGTGAAACACCATTTCTTCTAGGAACTCACTTTAGATTAGGAGCCATAAGGCAGCTGTACTAGCAACATCTTTTTGTTAAAGATAAATCATTTTGCTGTTAAAAGTAAAATAATTCCTTGATGTGACTGTGTCTGTGACACTGGTCTTCAAATGAGAAGGTAACAGTTTACAAAACGGCTGTAGAAAACCCTAGCACTGAAAGTTCAGTGGTAATCAAGTGAACAGGCTTTGAAGATGCTAAAAAGAGAAAATATTTTTTTACTTATCACATAATTAAGCTCTCAATGCCAGAGGATGTGGTGAAAGCTGTTAGTGTAGTTGCAATTAAAAAAGGATTGGACAAGTTCCTGCAGGAGGTGCAGAAATCTACTGCTTATCCCTGGAATAAGCAGCATGAAATCTATGGACCCTTTGACATCCTGCCAGGATTGTGACCTGGACTGGCCACTGTTGGAAACAGGATTCTGGGCTTGATGGACCTTTGGTCTGACCCAGTATGGCATGTTCTTATGCACTGCTTTCTTTTCTGAACTGGTAAAGACCAGGTGACAGTTCTCCCCTAATTAGGGAGCAGGAAGGGCAGATTGAAAATCTTTGCTTGCTGCCTAGGTGAGAAATATCTTGAGGAAGATCCACAATTCCTTACAAGGGCACCAAAGATTATCTGTTTCCTGAGAAGTTGGAAGTGCTGAAAGACCTTAGTCACCCTACTAAAGCCTCTATAAAGAAGAAGGGCTGCCTGGCTAGAGACTCATCTCCTCCTGATAAAATCATCTCCTCTTCATAAAACACTGAGGTATTTGAAGGTAGAGAAAGGAGGAAAAAGGATTTTCAGAGGTCCAGGGTGTCCTGAAAAGGCATTTTACCCAAATTGGGTATCAAGGTTTTGCCAGCCATGCAGCCTCACTGTGCTATAATACTTCTCCACCAGCAGAAGCCTCTCAAACAATCTAATTGGCTACCTGCAATTTATCAGCCTATGGTGCAGCCTTCTCTCCACCAGACGTCCTCAGCTAGCTTCACCTCCAGCCTTGCTAAGCTCCACCTCGCTGCTCAATTCACACCCGAACTCCAGCCCCATTTATCCTAGCCTTACCAGAACTTAGATGCCATTTCATGGAATCACCCTTGGCTCTCTGACCTGGCTGCTCTTACCTTGCTTTCAGGCCAATACAGTACAGTGGAGCGCACTGTTAACCGGCATTTGGACGTGCGTTTTGGACATGCTAGCTTTTAGGGATGTGAATCGTTTTTTAACGATTAAAATTATCGTCCGATAATTTTAATATCGTCTTAAATCGTTATAGAACACGATACAATAGAAATTCTAACGATTTATCGTTAAAAATCGTTAAATCGTGTTAGTGCGCACTAACGGGAGTTAGTGCGCACTAACTCCAAGTTAGTGCGCACTAACTCGAGTTAGTGCGCACTAACTGAAAATGATACAAATTGACACTTTTCAGGTCAGTAAAGGTCAGTTAGGAATGAATATGTGTTCCTATTGGCTGGCTGCCCTCTTATCTATTGATGTTAACCAGGTTCCCACTGAGGTGATGATTGGGGGGATGGGAAATGGAAATGGAAACTCAGGAACACTAACAGAAAATGATACAAATTATTGACACTATCCAGGTCAGTAAAGGTCAGTTAGGAATGAATATGTATTCCTATTGGCTGGCTGCCCTCTTATCTATTGATGTTACCAAGGTTCCAACTGAGGTGATGGTTGGGGGGGATGGGAAATGAAAACTGTTGGTAGTTGACAAAAAAAGTAATGTGATCAGTCAATATGACTAGAACCTGTGCCCTATTCCTGATACCAGGGGTGTTGTGATCTTCCTGCACTCAGTGCCCTATCCCTGATACCAGTCTGAGACAGCTCCCTCCCTGCATTACTAGTGAGAGGCTGGCTTCACAGACAGGGGGGAGCTGCCTGACCCTCACTCCTGACTTCCCCCATGTCCCAGCTAGTGAATGGTGTGTGGGTGAGGGGGGGGGAGGATGGTGAAGTCTGAGACAGCTCCCTCCCTGCATTACTAGTGAGAGGCTGGCTTCACAGACAGGGGGGAGCTGCCTGACCCTCACTCCTGACTTCCCCCATGTCCCAGCTAGTAAATGGTGTGTGGGTGAGGGGGGGGGGGAGGATGGTGAAGTCTGAGACAGCTCCCTCCCTGCATTACTAGTGAGAGGCTGGCTTCACAGACAGGGGGGAGCTGCCTGACCCTCACTCCTGACTTCCCCCATGTCCCAGCTAGTGAATGGTGTGTGGGTGAGGGGGGGGGGGAGGATGGTGAAGTCTGAGACAGCTCCCTCCCTGCATTACTAGTGAGAGGCTGGCTTCACAGACAGGGGGGAGCTGCCTGACCCTCACTCCTGACTTCCCCCATGTCCCAGCTAGTGAATGGTGTGTGGGTGAGTGGGGGGGGGGGGGGGGGGAGGATGGTGAAGTCTGAGACAGCTCCCTCCCTGCATTACTAGTGAGAGGCTGGCTTCACAGACAGGGGGGAACTGCCTGACCCTCACTCCTGACTTCCCCCATGTCCCAGCTAGTGAATGGTGTGTGGGTGAGGGGGGGGGGAGGATGGTGTAGTCTGAGACAGCTCCCTCCCTGCATTACTAGTGAGAGGCTGGCTTCACAGACAGGGGGGAGCTGCCTGACCCTCACTCCTGCCTTCCCCCATGTCCCAGCTAGTGAATGGTGTGTGGGTGAGGGGGGGGGGAGGATGGTGAAGTCTGAGACAGCTCCCTCCCTGCATTACTAGTGAGAGGGCTGGCTTCACAGACAGGGGGGAGCTGCCTGACCCTCACTCCTGACTTCCCCCATGTCCCAGCTAGTGAATGGTGTGTGGGTGAGGGGGGGGGGGAGGATGGTGAAGTCTGAGACAGCTCCCTCCCTGCATTACTAGTGAGAGGCTGGCTTCACAGACAGGGGGGAGCTGCCTGACCCTCACTCCTCCGGGGTATTGTGATCTTCCTGCACACAGTGCCCTATCCCTGATACCAGGGGTGTTGTGATCTTCCTGCATGCAGTGCCCTATCCCTGATACCAGGGGTGTTGTGATCTTCCTGCACACAGTGCCCTATCCCTGATACCAGGAGTGTTGTGATCTTCCTGCACACAGTGCCCTATCCCTGATACCAGGAGTGTTGTGATCTTCCTGCATGCAGTGCCCTATCCCTGATACCAGGAGTGTTGTGATCTTCCTGCATGCAGTGCCCTATCCCTGATACTGGGAGTGTTGTGATCTTCCTGCACACAGTGCCCTATCCCTGATACCAGGAGTGTTGTGATCTTCCTGCATGCAGTGCCCTATCCCTGATACCAGGAGTGTTGTGATCTTCCTGCATGCAGTGCCCTATCCCTGATACTGGGAGTGTTGTGATCTTCCTGCACACAGTGCCCTATCCCTAATACCAGGGGTGTTGTGACCTTCCTGCACACAGTGCCCTATCCCTAATACCAGGGGTGTTGTGATCTTCCTGCACACAGTGCCCTATCCCTAATACCAGGGGTGTTGTGATCTTCCTGCACACAGTGCCCTATCCCTATTAATACCAGGAGTGTTGTGATCTTCCTGCACACAGTGCCCTATCCCTAATACCAGGGGTGTTGTGATCTTCCTGCACACAGTGCCCTATCCCTATTAATACCAGGAGTGTTGTGATCTTCCTGCACACAGTGCCCTATCCCTATTAATACCAGGAGTGTTGTGATCTTCCTGCACACAGTGCCCTATCCCTATTAATACCAGGAGTGTTGTGATCTTCCTGCACACAGTGCCCTATCCCTAATACCAGGGGTGTTGTGACCTTCCTGCACACAGTGCCCTATCCCTAATACCAGGGGTGTTGTGATCTTCCTGCACACAGTGCCCTATCCCTAATACCAGGGGTGTTGTGATCTTCCTGCACACAGTGCCCTATCCCTAATACCAGGGGTGTTGTGATCTTCCTGCACACAGTGCCCTATCCCTAATACCAGGGGTGTTGTGACCTTCCTGCACACAGTGCCCTATCCCTAATACCAGGGGTGTTGTGACCTTCCTGCACACAGTGCCCTATCCCTAATACCAGGGGTGTTGTGATCTTCCTGCACACAGTGCCCTATCCCTATTAATACCAGGAGTGTTGTGACCTTCCTGCACACAGTGCCCTATCCCTAATACCAGGGGTGTTGTGATCTTCCTGCACACAGTGCCCTATCCCTATTAATACCAGGAGTGTTGTGATCTTCCTGCACACAGTGCCCTATCCCTAATACCAGGGGTGTTGTGATCTTCCTGCACACAGTGCCCTATCCCTGATACTGGGAGTGTTGTGATCTTCCTGCACACAGTGCCCTATCCCTAATACCAGGGGTGTTGTGACCTTCCTGCACACAGTGCCCTATCCCTAATACCAGGGGTGTTGTGATCTTCCTGCACACAGTGCCCTATCCCTAATACCAGGGGTGTTGTGATCTTCCTGCACACAGTGCCCTATCCCTATTAATACCAGGAGTGTTGTGATCTTCCTGCACACAGTGCCCTATCCCTAATACCAGGGGTGTTGTGATCTTCCTGCACACAGTGCCCTATCCCTATTAATACCAGGAGTGTTGTGATCTTCCTGCACACAGTGCCCTATCCCTATTAATACCAGGAGTGTTGTGATCTTCCTGCACACAGTGCCCTATCCCTATTAATACCAGGAGTGTTGTGATCTTCCTGCACACAGTGCCCTATCCCTAATACCAGGGGTGTTGTGATCTTCCTGCACACAGTGCCCTATTCCTGATACCAGGAGTGTTGTGATCTTCCTGCACACAGTGCCCTATCCCTATTAATACCAGGAGTGTTGTGATCTTCCTGCACACAGTGCCCTATCCCTGATACCAGGGGTGTTGTGATCTTCCTGCATGCAGTGCCCTATCCCTGATACCAGGGGTGTTGTGATCTTCCTGCACACAGTGCCCTATCCCTATTAATACCAGGAGTGTTGTGATCTTCCTGCACACAGTGCCCTATCCCTATTAATACCAGGAGTGTTGTGATCTTCCTGCACACAGTGCCCTATCCCTATTAATACCAGGAGTGTTGTGATCTTCCTGCACACAGTGCCCTATCCCTAATACCAGGGGTGTTGTGATCTTCCTGCACACAGTGCCCTATTCCTGATACCAGGAGTGTTGTGATCTTCCTGCACACAGTGCCCTATCCCTATTAATACCAGGAGTGTTGTGATCTTCCTGCACACAGTGCCCTATCCCTGATACCGGGATGTGTGCAAGAAGATCCCAACACCCCCGGTATCAGGAATAGGGCACTGTGTGCAGGAAGATCACAACACCCCTGGTATCAGGGTTAGGGCACTGTGTGCAGGAAGATCACAACACTCCTGGTATTAGGGATAGGGCACTGTGTGCAGGAAGATCACAACACCCCTGGTATTAGGGATAGGGCACTGTGTGCAGGAAGATCACAACACTCCTGGTATTAATAGGGATAGGGCACTGTGTGCAGGAAGATCACAACACTCCTGGTATTAATAGGGATAGGGCACTGTGTGCAGGAAGATCACAACACCCCTGGTGCCAGGGTTAGGGCACTGTGTGCAGGAAGATCACAACACTCCTGGTATTAATAGGGAGAGGGCACTGTGTGCAGGAAGATCACAACACCCCTGGTGCCAGGGTTAGGGCACTGTGTGCAGGAAGATCACAACACTCCTGGTATTAATAGGGATAGGGCACTGTGTGCAGGAAGATCACAACACCCCTGGTGCCAGGGTTAGGGCACTGTGTGCAGGAAGATCACAACACTCCTGGTATTAATAGGGATAGGGCACTGTGTGCAGGAAGATCACAACACCCCTGGTGCCAGGGTTAGGGCACTGTGTGCAGGAAGATCACAACACTCCTGGTATTAATAGGGATAGGGCACTGTGTGCAGGAAGATCACAACACTCCTGGTATTAATAGGGATAGGGCACTGTGAGCAGGAAGATCACAATACCCCTGGTATCAGGGTTAGGGCACAAGTTCTAGTCACATTGACTGATCACATTACTTGTTTTGTCAAGCTACCAACTGTTTCCATTTCCCATTCCCCATATACTGTCAGTGGGAAGCTTGGTAACATGAATAAATAAGAGGGCAGCCAATAGGAATACATATTCATTCCTAAACTGACCTTAACTGACCTGAAAAGTGTCAAATTGTATCATTTTCAGTTAGTGCGCACTAACTCCCAGTTAGTGCGCACTAATCGGAAAAAACGATTTTTAACGATTTTTTAACTAAAAAATCGTGCCTAACACGATTTTCTTGCCCTGCCACACGATTTCTATCGTTAAGACGATATGGAAAACAATTCACATCTCTACTAGCTTTACCCCTTATTCAGTAAGGGGTAATAGCGCGTCGAAAACGCGCGTCCAACCCCCCCCCCCTCCCCCCGAGACTAATAGCGCCCGCAACATGCAAATGCATGTTGATGGCCCTATTAGTCATTCCCGCGAGATACAGAAAGTAAAATGTGCAGCCAAGCCACATATTTTACTTTCAGAAATTAGCGCCTACCCAAAGGTAGGCGCTAATTTCTGCCGGCAACCGGAAAAGTGCACAGAAAAGCAGTAAAAACTGCTTTTCTGTTCACCCTCCGACTTAATATCATGGCGATATTAAGTCGGAGGACCCGAAAGTTAAAAAAAGTTAAAAATAAAATTAAATTTGAAATCGGCATGCGGCTCGTAGGTTGAAAACCGGACGCTCAATTTTTGCCAGCGTCCGGTTTCCGAGCCCGTGGCTGTCAGCAGGCTTGAGAACCGACGCCAGCAAAATTGAGCATCGGCTGTCAAACCCGCTGATAGCCGCCGCTCCTGACAAAAAGAGGCGCTAGAGACGCGCTAGTGTCCCTAGCGCCTCTTTTTACCGTCGGCCCTAATTTAAATATTTTAGTTCACTGAATCGCATGCACAGGACACTGGCCTGTGCACGCGCCGGGAGAGCGGGCACTCACCCGCTCTCCCACGAACTTTACTGTATTGGCCTGTTTGTGCCTTGTGGCATCCAAGCCTTCATGTATCTTACTCCTTGCCTTGCAGCCTACTTAGGCCTTATCTTGCCTTGTGACCTCCAGGCCTTCTATCTCCTTGCACCGTGCTCTGTGGCCTACTCAAGCCTTACCTTGTCTTGTGGCCTCCAGGCCTTCTATCTCCTTGCACCGTGCTCTGTGGCCTACTCAAGCCTTACCTTGTCTTGTGACCTCCAGGCCTTCTATCTCCTTGCACCGTGCTCTGTGGCCTACTCAAGCCTTACCTTGTCTTGTGGCCTCCAGGCCTTCTCGCTCCTTGCATGCCCCCGACCGCCCCCTGCATGCGCAGGGGGGGTTTGGGGTAGGTTTTTGGGGGGTATGCTCGTATCTTACGCGCGTACCCCTTTGAAAATCTACCCCTAACTACACTAACCACATCCTCTGGCAACAAATTTCAGAGTTTAATTGTAAGTTGAGTGAAAAAAAAGTTCTCCATTTGTTTTAAATGTGCCCCATACTAACTTCATGGAGTTCCCCCTTATCCTTCAATTATCTGAAAGAGTAAATAACCGATTTACATTTACCCATTCTAGACCTCTCAAGATTTTAAACACCTCTATCATATCCCCCCTCAGTCGTCTCTTCTCCAAGCTGAACAGCCCTAACCTCTTTAGTCTTCCCTCATAGGGGAGCTGTTCCATTCCCCTTATCACTTTGGTTGCCCTTCTCTGTACCTTCTCCATCGCAATTATATCTTTTTTGAGATGCGGTGACCAGAATTGTACACAGTATTCAAGGTGTGGTCTCACCATGGAGCGATACAGAGGCATTATGACATTTTCCGGTTTATTAACCATTCCCTTCTTAATAATTTCTAACATTCTGTTTGCTTTTTTGACTGTATAATTAGACAGGGCTGATATAATTAATTATATTTTGATTTCTGTTAGCAAGAACTCCAGTCTCAATTAGACATCAAGACACACACTAGCAACATTGTAGACTGCAGAAGATTTGAGTTAGCATAGTAGGTAAACCTTTGTCCAGGTCCAGTCTGCACTATGAAGCCGCACACTCTGTTCCTCAAGATCAAGCCACCAAAACCTCACTTCATTCCTGGGTCAGCACTCTCTATTCAGTTCTCACAAGCAGCTCTCTGAAAATGTATTACCCAGAAATCAAATAAAGATAATTGCGCACCAATGAACTGTGACAAAATTTTGGTAAAGTGCACTAGTGCAACACACATGGCCAAAGAAGAGGTCATAGCTAATTCTTGAGATAAACCAGGTTAATGAGGAAAACTGTTCATTCTTGCCCGAAGGGAATCTTGGAGAATCCTGAAGAGCCTATAATGATAAAGGGTTAGCACAGAGAATCACATTTCTTGAATTAAAATTGAAATTCAACATTTTTTCTCATTAAGAAGTAACTACCTGAGAAAAATACTTATCTGATAGTATCTTGGTGAAAAGTAATCCTTGTAAAGGAAATTATTTCTTTTTTTTTTATTTTTGTCTTTACTAATATATACAAGTATTTTATCAATAGGTAACACGTTTAAGCCATTATATTATTTTCGCAAGATAAAGCAACAATAAAGAAAACACAATTCTTAATGGCTTATTACTAGTTCACAATTCAGCAATGTTATAAGGGGTATTGTTAACGAGGAGTTCAAAGTAATACATTTCAGGTATAGGTATAGTCCTGATAGATGCATATATCTTATTTTGAAGACTATGGGAAAGATGTTTAAGAAGTAAACGAATCCAGGAAAACTCTCAATTGTTCTGGCGCAAAAAATATATAGGAATATTTTTTTACTATACATTTGCAGGGGTATCTCAGTAGAAAAGAAGCTCCCAATGATATTGTTTCTTGTCTCTTTGACAAGAAACCTTTACGTCTCTCTTGAGTTACTTTTGATATATCAGGAAACATATTTACTATGGAGCCATGAAATGAAATATTTAAATGACAAAAATAAGAAGACATCAGTCTACTGATGTCTTGTTCAGCAATAAGAGAGACCAATAGAGTAGGTCAGTCAATAATTTCAATACCCGATGATTCCAGAAAAGAGGTTACATTTTGCATATCTAAAGGCACACCACCAGGGTCAGGTATAGTACGTCTCTCAGCAAAAGAATTAGGTATGAAATACCCTTTGTTAATCATTGGAATCTCAGATTCAGGTATTTGAAGTGCCTCACCAAGGTACTTGCCGGGTACTTATGGCCTGGATTGGCCACTGTTGGAAACAGGATGCTGGGCTTGATGGACCCTTGGTCTGACCCAGCATGGCATGTTCTTATGTTCTTATGTACCTTTTAAAAGTTGTTTCGGGCATTTCACCCATGACCCTGGGAAAATTAATCAGTCTCACATTTAACTGACAGTTCCAATTTTCAAGAATTTCTAATCTCCGGGATAAGGCAGTTCTATCTTTAACAGAGGCCATATTAAAGATTTTATTTTTCAGCTTTGGCCTC
This sequence comes from Rhinatrema bivittatum, assembly GCF_901001135.1. Taxonomy (NCBI): domain Eukaryota; kingdom Metazoa; phylum Chordata; class Amphibia; order Gymnophiona; family Rhinatrematidae; genus Rhinatrema; species Rhinatrema bivittatum. The sequence goes on along the minus strand of NC_042623.1, from coordinate 1,233,165 downwards.
TGACATCTTAACAGCAACTGAAAGTCCTGCTACCAATTCCCAAAGATTCTCCAAAGTTACTACCACGGGTTTAGTCGGGGGTGTAAGCTGCCCACCCAGTATAGAGGGGTCACCTTCCAAGGCTGGTGTAATTGGGAGTCCAACCGGGGTTTCAAAACTCTCCCTGGTTGTGCAGAAGCCACAATAGATCTTCTCCCTGCTTTGCCTGTTCAATGACCTCATCAGCCCTCGACGGCTGCAGTGCGCCTGGAATCAGCTCCACCCTAATCGGCGGCGGTCTGGTGCTGGGGGGGCTGAGGGAAACCTCTGCCCCAGGCTCTCCTCCAACTGCCTCCAGACAGGTGCAAAAGGTATAACAAGAATTTGGGGGGATTTCGAGTAGGGCTAGGGGGGGAAAGGTTAGGGGAAAGGGTGGGAAGGTTAGGTTAGGGGGAATGGGGGAAACCCATGGGCGTCAGTGCATGCAAGGTGCACTAGTGTGCACCATCTTGTGCACGCCGACCCCCAATTTTATAACATGCACTCGCCTTCGCACACATGTTATAAAATCGAGCATACATGTGTGCGCACCGGTTAGCTCGCACACATGTACGCCTGGGCGCAGGTTTGAAAATTCACCCCCCTGGAACCTAACATCTTGCAAATACATCAAAGGGTTATTTTCCCTATATGCAACACCTTGCACTTGTCCACATTAAATTTCATCTGCCATTTGGATGCCCAATCTTCCAGTCTCGCACGGTCCTCCTGCATTTTATCACAATCCACTTGTGATTTAACTACTTTGAATAATTTTGTATCATCTGCAAATTTGATAACCTCACTCGTCGTATTCCTTTCCAGATCATTGATAAATATATTGAAAAGCACCGGTCCAACTACAGATCCCTGAGGCACTCCACTGTTTACCCTTTTCCACTGAGAAAATTGACCATTTAATCCTACTCTCTGTTTCCTGTCTTTTAACCAGTTTGTAATCCACGAAAGGACATCGCCTCCTATCCCATGACTTTTTAGTTTTCGTAGAAGCCTCTAAAGAGGGAATTTGGCAAATGCCATCTGAAAGATCAGTAAGTTTTTTCAAGTAACTATCAGACAATTATTGAGAAAAATATGTTTAATTGTGAAGAATTGTGCATATTGTAAAACAGAAAACATGTACTTAAGTAGATAAATGAAGAAACAAATACTGGTAGGTGTATCTGTTATTTGTTCTGGAAAATGAGAAGAAAAGATTTATGTCTCATGACAAAGTTGGAATCAATACGTTTATTCTTTTTGTTTGTTTGAGTGAGTAAAAGATAAAGGTAATGAAAAAGGAAGTGACTCATCCTATCAGAGCACCGATTTCACTCCCATGGGCTTAGGTGGAGCAGCAGACTGCCTGTTTGCTAACAGCGTAACAGGGGCAACGTTTCCCTGCACAGTGTGTAATCTAAGTGGTGTGCACCACCTGCTTAAAAGTTTCCAGAGAAACACATTTATCTATCTGGACATGTTAGGTTGAACTTTGCTAAATGGACACACGATTAAAGTCAGCATTTTATACATGAAAAGGAAAGTAATTCAAATGACATATATTTAAAGATGACAAACTGCACATGTTCTGCTTATGACGTGAATAAATGTGGTAAAACCTGAAAGTTACATTTGTTTCTAGAGTTCATTTGCGTTAAATGCTTTCCATAATGCCATACCCCAATACTGGGTTCAGAGGCATACTAATAGGCTGTCAGTATTTACCACTATATGCTTCTAATGTTATGTGCGCCGCCTGCGGCCGCCCCGTGAGAAAGCCCTCTCACCTTCTCAGACGGATTCCAGGGCCTGGCTCCTCTTCTCCAACCTCCGACCTCCTGTGCCTCCAGTCCTGCCTCGCTTCCCAGTGTTGCCAGCCAAGATGTCCCTGCTCGTTGGGCCTCTCCGCGTAGCCCACGGAGAGATGCCACCTTTGGCGCCTTGTCCCTTCCTAGGCACACGCGCACGTCTCTAGTTCCTTTAAAGACTCTTCATCGTATAAAAGCTTAGGCCTCGCTCCATAGCGTTGCCTTTGCAACAGGTCTCCTCGTATTCCGAGTATTCGTTGCTGATCTCAGAACTGTGTCTTTGTGGTGTTCATAAGAACATAAGAAATTTCCATGCTGGGTCAGACCAAGGGTCCATCAAGCCCAGCATCCTGTTTCCAACAGAGGCCAAAACCAGGCCACAAGAACCTGGCAAGTACCCAAACACTAAGAAGATCCCATGCTACTGATGCAATTAATAGCAGTGGCTATTCCCTAAGTAAAATTGATTAATAGCCATTAATGGACTTCCTGTTTCCTGTGATTCCTGGTTCCTGTTCTCCTTGTTCCTATTTGTCTATGTGTTTGGACTGACTCTTGGATTTGACCATTGCTATGCCTGACTACTCTTCAGCTTCTCTCCAGCCCCGGACCTCCACTATGCTTAACCACTCGCTTGCTTCTCTCCAGCCCCGGACCTCCACTATGCTTAACCACTCGCTTGCTTCTCTCCAGCCCCGGACCTCCACTATGCATGACTACTCTTCAGCTTCTCTCCAGCCCCGGACCTCCACTATGCTTAACCACTCGCTTGCTTCTCTCCAGCCCCGGACCTCCACTATGCTTAACCACTCGCTTGCTTCTCTCCAGCCCCGGACCTCCACTATGCTTAACCACTCACTTGCTTCTCTCCAGCCCCGGACCTCCACTATGCATGACTACTCTTCAGCTTCTCTCCAGCCCCGGACCTCCACTATGCATGACTACTCTTCAGCTTCTCTCCAGCCCCAGACCTCCGCTATGTTTAACCACTCGCTTGCTTCTCTCCAGCCCCGGACCTCCACTATGCCTGACTACTCTTCAGCTTCTCTCCAGCCCTGGACCTCCGCTACGCTTAACCACTCGCTTGCTTCTCTCCAGCCCCAGACCTTTGCTACACCTGACCACGCCTGCCTTCTCCATGCCCTGACCATTACTTTGATTGACTACGCCTGCCTTCTCCGTGCCCTGACCCTTACTTTGAACAACTACGCTGCAGCATCTCCTGTGTCCAGAGTCTACAACCGCTTGCCACAACTTCTACTTGCCACCGGCTCTGATCCTTGCCTACAGTGACGCCTCTCCTAGCCTATTCAATGCACTTGGACTTACAAGGCTTAGGCCTTCCTTTGCTTGAGCGCCTCCAGCTACCTATTGTTTCTTCGGTGCCCGAGTTCCAGTTCCGAGTCCTGTCCAGGATAGGACTACGCCATCTACCGGCTGCTCTCTCTGGGCTGAACCACCTTACATCCCTAGCTAAACCTGAGGCCCACCTAAGTCCTAATGGCCCCGGCACCCAAAGGCTCAACCTGAGGGGAACGAGGACTGGTATAGGTGAAGCTCCAGTGCCCTCTAGCTTCAGCCCCTCCACCTGCTGATGGTGGGGACCCGTAGGCCCCTGCTTACGGATTGCGTCAACCCCATCTCAGCCCTTCTTAAAATAAAGTATTTTTGGAACTGGCTTCAAGTACAAAGGATCTAATTCTGTATAAACTAAATAGGAGCAGAATAAAATGTGATCCTAGAAATAAAATACAGGAATTATGTTTTGATTATTGTACGCAATGCATTGAACCATACTACAAATAGAACTGGAAGAAAATGTTGTGTTGAACCTACAGCAGTTATCTTTCAAAGCATAACTATCTGTGCTAAAATTGAAAAAAATCCCCAAAATATGACTTAGAAAAAAATGTTCTTAGCGTTTGGTGAGTTCAATCCCAATGAGTTGGTTATGCACCTCTGCTAGCAGATGGAGATGGAGTAAAAGCTGACATCAGGGCCATATAGTCCTGCCCTGACATAAGCCCGCCAGTATTTTCCATCTCTAGCATATGGTAGACATGTACTTCCCTTCAGGGGATTGCCTGTGAGTAAAAAAATTAAAAAATAGAAGAAGAAAGAAGTTGGAAAGGAGATATCAGAAGGACAAAACACCTCTATAGCACCGCTTGCCTCCTGAGGTGATCCCATGTGGCCGCTCCCTCAGTAGAGGGCCTCAGTCCGGTAGCCTTGAGTGGCATGGACCTAACATCCAATTAGCAGTTGCAGGCTGGGACAGGCTTGGTGGTGAAGGCTTTAGGCCTCTTCCCCCATAGCCGGGACCTGTTCTTGCTCTCAGCCAAAGAGGGCTGAGTTCAGGTAAACGTTTTTCTTACTTAAAAAAAAAAACAAAAAAAAAAACAGTGCAGAGAAGAACATAAACAGGAGAAAGGGGTCTATTACCTTGGAGTTTAGTTGTCCTACTCCTGTCTCTGGGGAGTTCCATGAGGTGAGGATGTAGCGAGCACCTCACCAGCTTCTCTCTTTTTGGGTGCATGGTAGGCCACGAGGTATTTTCGCGTGTTTTATTCTGCGTGGGCCCATTTGTGCATCCATTCTCACCTGTGCATCCAATTTGTACATTCATTCTTCTGCATGCGTATTTTCTGTCTTTCTTGATGTTGGTACTGGGTGTTCAGGTTGGTTGAACATGCAGCCTAGGCATGTATACATGAGAGCACCTTTTTGTGTGCTCTCATTTTTTGTGCATCCATTTTTGGGCGCAGGTTTTATGTGTACATATACTAGGCACAGGCTTTTACCTTTTTGCGCACTTACAACTATGGCGCCCTGGATGCTCGGGGAAATTGACTAGTTCTCACTTTACCGGCGATGGTCCATCTTCTCAGTCTGAGGGTTTGGGACCCAGGGAGATATGATGGGACTGTCCCCTTCCTTGATTAATCCATGTGCTGAGTCCTCACAAGCCACTTAGGTTCAGGTCTGTGGGGCCTTGAATGAACCTGTCTGCCTATTCCTTGGTAGAATTCTTCCAGGGATGGCAGACATTTCTACAGAGCCAGTTTTTTGAATCAGCAGTGTCTACTTGGTTTGCCATGTGTGCTCCAAGTGGTCTTCTGCCTGTCTCTGCAGTAAAGTGCCATGGCGCAATGCGGCCTAAGTTCGAATGCAGGTGGATCAATGCGCACGCCGAGCCTGGATTTTATAACATGCGTGCAGCAGCGCGCGCATGTTATAAAATCGGGTGTAGATTTGTTCGTGCCGGGTTGCGCGCACAAATCTATGCCTGCGTGTAGATTTTAAGATCTGGCCCTTGGTGTTGGTGGGTGACAATGCCAAAAATAGCCAACCAGTGGAGGTGGTGAAGCCAGTAGTCTAATAGAATTTGGATATGCTTGGGACAGATATGGAGGTGATAGAGATTGGGTTGGGAGGTTGAATAAAAGCCATGGGGAAGGTTGGCTTCAGCTTGGCAATTTTTATACTGAAAGTGCAAGAGAACCAGGGAGGAGAAATCTAAACACAGATATTGCAAACAATTAACCCTCAGCCAGAGTCTGTGAAAGACCTGTAGTGCTCTGAAGCATTAGAAATCTGTGTCTCGCTAGGTTGGTAAAGATGGCCTCAGTCTAAGGAGGCCAACTTTGATGGCAGGGGAAAAAAGGGGAATTGGATTCAGATGACAGCCAACACTGCCCCTGACTTTTATGGTGCAGGGGGACTGATATGCAGACATTAGGGAAAAAGCACAGGACCTCTTCTGTGTCCACGTGCAAAAGCAAAGCACGTTCAAGCAGCATTGTCTGAATTGTCAAGAAGGCCTCTCACCCTGTAAAAATGTTTCTTGCAGTGATTTTGTTATGTGTTTGACTGTTGCTGGGTTTTGATTGTTAATATTGCTACCCTTAACATAAGGCTTGGGGTAACATAAGAACATAAGAAATTGCCATACTGGGTCAGACCAAGGGTCCATCAAGCCCAGCATCCTGTTTCCAACAGTGGCCAATCCAGGCCATAAGAACCTGGCAAGTACCCAAACACCAAGAAGATCCCATGCTACTGATGCAATTAATAGCAGTGGCTATTCCCTAAGTAAACTTGATTAATAGCCATTAATGGACTTCTCCTCCAAGAACTTATCCAAACCTTTTTTGAATCCAGCTACACTAACTGGCACTAACCACATCCTCTGGCAACAAATTCCCGAGCTTTATTGTGCGTTGAGTGAAAAATAATTTTCTCCGATTAGTCTTAAATGTGCTACTTGCTAACTTCATGGAGTGCCTACAAGGAGTGGCAGTTACTTAAATAAGAGACTTGCTAGGCACTGGAAATTTGATTGATTATTTGTCCTCTTTCTGCCATCATTACTTTGTTACTGTGTTAGGAGAACAACAGCACTGAAGAGTTCATTTCCATCACCTCCTAACAGGATGAGGCAATCTGACAGGAACTTAGAAACTGTCTCCATAGGCAGCTGCAAGCTGAAAAGTGGCTCTCACGTGGTTGATGGTCATCAAAATCTGTTTCTCAAACAATTTGAAGGAGCTGGAAACATTTAGAAACTTCAGCAAGTTGTTGAAAAGTTTTGAGGGAAGAATAAAAAAATCTATAGTGAATCTAAAAATCCGCAACAGATTGTGCTGGATTGTCTGATCTGCGTCTGAATTCTCCATATCGTGGATGTTTCAGATTTCCTTAACATTTCTCCAAAAACTCAGTGAGACTCAAATCTGGCTAAAATCCACCTGCTTCATATTTAAATGCATTGCATTTTTATATCTCCAACTGATGGGATATTGATGAAGTAAAAAATAACATCAACAAACTGAATGGCACTAGACACATTTAAAATCCATTAATGAACTAAAAAATGTTAATGTTGATTGTCAAAATATTGTACAGTGTTCAGTAGAGTTTAAGGTGCATCGAGTTTATAGCTGCTCTGGCTTTGAATACACTTAACTATATGAATAATGTTTTAAATATGTACTAGGATTTCCTTTAGCTTCTAAATTTAATTTTCTTCTGTTTTCTTATCCACAATTTAGTAATTTTAATCCCATCTTGAGTTACCATTTTACCTTGACATATGTTTTGAAAGATAACAGAATTTGAGGGTTGTGTAAATACTGAAGGGCTACCAAAACGTATCCTGCTGGTACCAGGTGTCAAACACTTCTAAAAACAAGGTTTGATCACTGTTCTCTTGCCTTTTCAGCTAGAAAAAGGAATTAAATAACAGTAAATTGGGTGATTGACTGAACACAGAGGGAGGCACCTAACTCTTGCTGTGAAAGGAATTAGCCTGAATTCAATGAACCTGCTGCTGATATGCACTTTAACCATTCAGTGTTACTGCACCCATATCAGTTATTGCTAGGTAGATAACAATGTTCTTAGTGCTGCAAACTAGTCTCACACATTTCCTGTACTAATCAGCTAGTTACACTTATAGACTCTTGTCTAAGCCAAAGGAAAGGAGAGAGTTCATGAACCGTGAAGGGAAGCTATGGCCACCAGTCAGGCCTCTGCAAGGAAGAGTTCTGTTTATTCAATTTATAACTCACATTTCTGAACCCCAGGAGAGCCACAGCCTGCGTCAGGAATGTGACAATACACAGAGGCCAATGCCTGTTTGATATGTTTTATTGGATGTATTTTAATTTGATTGATGTAAACCTCCTAGATCAGCTTGATGTATGTGTGGTATAGAAAAACTGGGAAACAAAAAAATTAAAAATGCACGAAGCAGTGAAATTTTACCACTGAAAAATTCTAAAAGTGACTTAAAAATACAAATATGTAGGTGTTTGCGTACTTTTTTGTGTGAAAATCTGTTCTGCAAGAAACATTTACAAAACTGGCCTTTACAGAAGTAAAGTTTTGCATCTAATCATCTACATACTAAGGTTTACTGAAATTGTACAGGAACTGACTGCTGGGATGGAAAATCAGGTAAATCTTCATCTCAGTACTGGGCAAGTTTGTGAAAGGCTTTGTGGGCCTCTTTCACGTACAAGAATAACCACACAATGAGTTCTAGTTCCTTTGCAGACAAGGCCTAGGAAGACACAGTCTGCATGAACCACCATGTGCCAATAATAGGCCTCAGGGTGTTATGTGTGCAGCCCCCACTCCCAAATGTAAGTGAAAACCTGGTGGTATTAGTGCAGCCTCCACCCCAAGCTTCTCTCAGTCCATAAATGTATGTGGAGGACTGCTCTCCGACAAGCCCTTAAAAGATACGATGCCTCCTCAGAGCTGGAACCTCTCCTGGCTATCTCTGTGACAGTCCCCAGGGTCTGGATTCTTTGTAGATGGGGGGACGGGAGAGGTTTTCCTTTCAACACCCAGATGTGACAGGGGTGTCTTTATTTTTGGATCCCTGGGAGATACATTTGTCCCAACACTGTGGATTCTGTGCATGCCCAAAAATAACTTGGGAGACTCTGGGTGAGTGTCCAGAATTAATCTTTACTGAAGCTCTTTTTCCACAGGTGTCTGCTACAGTTCTTTCTCTCTCTCTCTCTCTCTTTATCTTGGTCCGGGGTGAGGAAAAAACTCTCTGTCTAGGCTTGAATCAATGAGAGCTTTCTTGTTTGAGACAGAAAAACCCTCTCCAGTTGGCCACAAAAGATCTATTACGTAGTGTCTCAGAGGTGAAGACTTCAAGTGCGGGTTTCAGTCATAACTCAGTTTGGTATTACTCACAGTTCTCCTTGGTCCTTCCTGATCTCACACACTTTTCTCAAATTCCAAGATGAAAGGGGATCCCCTGGATCTTCCTCTGAGAGGGCAGGAAGAAGGGGCAGCAAAACTCTTCCTCACAGATCTTCTAACCCAAAAATGTCTCTTTATCCCCAAACTGATATCAACACCAGAAGAAGCTGCAGCAGGTTACCACCATTCCTCTCCTTCCTTGTGGCAGATCTTCCATATCCTAGGCCTTCAAGGAGATGGTTCCCTGTGCCCTCACCAAAAGCAACACCAGGATTCTCACAGTCTTCTTACAAAGAAAATATGCAAACATTTTTTATTTTTTATTTATTTTATTTTATTTTTATTCATTTTACATTAATAGACAATACAATTTTACATTGTCAATGATAGGCCAAGGCAACAAATCTAACAATAGGCATATTTTAAATCCTTATTTAAAAGTAAAGTAAAAAATAGTAATAGTAATATTTTTTTTAAAGTCTCAAGCAATGTTATGATCAGTAAAAGAAATACCGGGAGAATCCAAGACTTCAATGGGAGCATTACAAAAAGGTAATAAATCTTATAAACAATATTGCAGGAGGCCAAACATTTATAATATTCCTTCTAGAGATGTGAATCGTGTCCTCGATCGTCTTAACGATCGATTTCGGCTGGGAGGGGGAGGGAATCGTATTGTTGCCGTTTGGGTTTTAAAAATATCGTGAAAAATCGTTAAAATCGTGAGCCAACCCCCTAAAACCCACCCCTGACCCTTTAAATTAAATCCCCCACCCTCCCGAACCCCCCCCAAATGCTTTAAATTACCTGGTGGTCCAGAACGGCGGCGGTCCGGAACGGCCCCCTCAATTGAATCCTTTTGTCTTCAGCCGGCGCCATTTTGCGGGCGGCCCCGCTGAACGACCCCGCTGAACGACCTCCTGCAGTCGATCTCCTGCCGGCGCCATTTTCCGTACGGAAAACGATTCGCGGCAAGAAATTGCTTCCTGAACCCCGCTGGATTCCCAGAAACATTTGGCCAGCTTGGGGGGGCCTCCTGACCCCCACAAGACTTGCCAAAAGTCCAGCGGGGGTCCGGAACGACCTCCTGCGTCGAATCGTTTTTGTCTATGGCCATTTTGCGGCGGCCATTTTGTCTATGGCCATTTTGCGGCGGCCATTTTGCAAAATGGCGCCGGCTGAAGACAAAAGGATTCAATTGAGGGGGCTGTTCCGGACCGCCGCCGTTCTGGACCACCGCTGGATCCCCAGGTAATTTAAAGCATTTGGGGGGGGTTCGGGAGGGTGGGGGATTTAATTTAAAGGGTCGGGGGTGGGTTTTAGGGGGTTTTAGTGTGCCGGTTTTCCTGCCCTCCCCCTTCCCCCGATTTACGATTTTTTAACGATAAATCGGGGGAATTGGTATTGTATCGTGGCCCTAACGATTTTTGACGATTTAAAATATATCGGACGATATTTTAAATCGTCAAAAAACGATTCACATCCCTAATTCCTTCCATTATAGGTTAGGTAGCACTTAAACTTTCCACAGGGGTATGGGAATTAAGAAAAGAATGCAACTGGACAGGCTCAAAGAACATGTATCTTATACTATTAATTTTTAAGACAAATTTACTTGGGTATCTTGTATGACTGCCCCCAAAGATCTTGCTTCTTGACACATCACCAAAAAGTTTTTTCTCGGAACCTGAGTCTCTCTTAATATATCCGGGTATATCCATATTTTCTGGCCTAAGTATATTTTTTCTCTGTTACATAAGAACATTCTTAGAATTGAGTCCGGGTCTGAGGGAAATATAAAACTAACCAACATAGTTCCACGGCATTCAGTCTGTTCCTCTGAAGTTTGTTCTAGAATATCTGTTATATTGCCAGTCCCTTCTGACTGGGTAATAGGTGTACTTTGCATCCTCTTCTCCTCAAGTTTTCTCTCTGTCAAGAAATATATTTTTGCAATTGGAGGTTTCGCCTCATGAGGTAACATTAATATTTCCATTAGATATTTTTTTAACTGTTCCAGAGGTGATATTAACTTAACCTGTGGAAAATTTACCACACAAAGTTTTTTATATCTCAGTTCGTTCTCAGTTTTCCAATTTTCTTGAATTAACCATTGCACCTTTAATCGTTCCCTCTTGATTTTTCTGTAGCTGAGAAACTTGTTTTTCTAATTCATTAATTTTATTTGTATGTGATGTTATAAGTGGATCTATCTGTCGTACGTGTTGTTGGGTCTCAGTCATTATATTTGCCAAAGTAGAAATCGAGTTTTCTAACGAAATCAGCACCTTCCAAACATTTTCTAAAGTTAACGCTTTCTTTGTAACCATGCTCAGTAAAGAAGATTATGTGCTTACCGCACCTCCCCGAAAATGTTCTTGCTCCAAGTTTGGAGCTGTAGACAGGGTCATTCCACCCATCGGTGTTGAGGCCATTGGAGTGCTCTCCAGGTTATCCCCTCCAGTCGCGCCCAACAGCAGTTGCCGCTTCTGAGATGAAAGCCCCATTCCTCCGGCGGCTCTAATGCTAGCCAGCTCAGCCTCGGCATCCCCCATGACAGGCCCAAAGTTGTCTAATGCCTTCCGTAAGTCACTTGGAACTGGGTCCCGAGGTTGTCCGTAGCGGGGGAAATATGCAAAATTAAAAAAACAATCCCGGGATATAAACCCAGGCAGCCAGTAAGTGGACTGGAAGGACTGATCCTATGCACTTCCCAAAGAACTGCAGGCAGGTGGCACCTGAGTCCAAGGGTAGACCCAAAAATCAACAAAGGCAAAACTCCAACACTTCCTCTAACTTCCAGAACCAAACTGCATTGCCCCCAGAGCTCTCAGGAGAGAACTGCTTATAAATCCTTCCAGGGGGATGGCCATGCCAGTTCCCTTTAAGGGAGGGACTGTATTTGAATGGTACCTCCCATCTCACTAACCTATACTACTGTAACTGAATAAAGAATCACCCATGGCTTACTGGTAATGGACAAACAACACCAAAAGAGCTGAGCAAACCCAATAAAGCTAATAATCAAATCAAAAAAATGGGTAGCTATAATTTCATTAACCACATTTGCTCTGTAGTCCAATTTGCAAAAAAAAATTTTTTTTGTTGTTGTTATGTTTTGTTATTTTTTATATTATTTTTTGTTTTTTAATTTTTAATTTTATTTTGTGTTTAACTATGACTTAAAAGTTAAATGGAGACGTCTCAATATGCATTGCTTGACATGATGTCATCTAAAGATGGAGAAGGAACTGCATCAGCAAGCCAGACGGCGTCTCTCAGAAGGGTATAAAGAGCGCCCGGACTTCTCAATCATTTGCAGTCACTTTTAAATGTTTATAACCAGCCTTGCTAGCTTCAAACGATGCAGCAACTTCATTTACAAGAGGCGGAGTAACAAACTTGAAACACGGCTCTACTGCGGCCGAAGTTTCGCTGACAAACAGCTTCTTCAGGAGCCTAAGATCATATTTTCATACAATTCCATCTTGTCAGAAGCACAATGCAGATATTAGTGCTATTCAAGCCTCTACACATGTGTCTTCAGTAACTTTTCATTTCTAAGAAAAAATTAATAATAAAATCATTTATATATAATCAAACTGTACTTATCTTTAACGGAGCAAAAGGTAGAATCCTTACTCGGGACCATCCGGTCTCCTGCATAAATTCAAGAAGACAGACAACACTCAGACAGCATTCGCGCCAGAATTTAACAATCCAAAATGATACCAGCGTGACCAATGGGAAGTAGGTAACGTCATGACGTACTGATCTGAAATCAGTCAGAGGAACACCTGTAAGTCTGAATTGGTGTTCAGTCCTTGCGGCTGTAAGGATTGTAAACGATGTATCCAACGTTGTTCAGACTGAAGGAGGAGGCGATCAAAGTCCCCTCCACGCCAAGAAGGTAGAATTTTTTCTATGACACAAGCCCGCAATTGATCAAAATTGTGGGATAATTCTTGACAGTGAGTCACCAGGGGAGCAGTGACTCGCCCATGTGTTAAACAAGAACGATGCTCTATGAGGTGAGTTTTCAAAGAGCATTTTGTTTTACCCACATAAATTTTTAAACAAGGGCATTGAATCATATATATTACACCCACAGACAGGCACGTCGTAGTAGATTTAAGGAATAAGGTGAAATTGATATTGGTAAGTGTAATAGAAGTGACATTCATCATCACGTAACAGATGGAGCACTGGCCGCAAGGTTGATGAGATCCCGATTCTCTGTTAATGGTGCGTGGTGTGGAATCTGTCGGCACCAATTGATCTTTTAAATTGGCACCACGAGTGTAAGTACACAAAGGTGTGTGTGTAAATTCAGTGTGACTCTGTAAAATATACCAATTTTCCAGGATGATCTTTTTAACAATCGAGGACATTGAAGAAAAAGGAATGACACATGTGAGAGTTGCAGACTCTTCTATATTTCGTTGTCTAGGCAAAAAAAAGCCACTCCCGATGGGTGTACTTGGCCCGGGTGTAGGCTTTCTTTATACATTTTTTTGGGTAACCCCGATGTTGAAATCGCTCTGATAGTAATCTTGATTGGTCCTGAAAATCCTGCTTGGTTGTACATAAACGCCATGCTCTAAAGAATTGGCTGGTGGGCAAATTTTCTTTCAAATGTCTCGGATGTGCACTGGTGAAGTGTAGCAAAGTATTGCTACTAACAGGTTTCCTATGAAGCTTAGTAATAAAACCATCAGTGGTTTTGGTTATTAATATGTCCAAAAAAATGATATCGTAGTCTTGAAAATTAAATGTAAAATTAAGATATTGGTTCAGAGAGTTTATCCAAATGAAAAACTGGTCAAAGTCATTTTTGGTACCTAGCCACAGTATGAGAATGTCATCAATGTAACGGTGCCATGATTTGATAAAGTGAGAAAAAGGATTGTTGTTGTGTATCCATTGCTTTTCAAAATGACCCATATAAAGATTTGCTAGGTCTGGCGCCATGGTTGCCCCCATGGCAGTGCCTCGTATCTGCTGGTAAAACTGGTTTTCAAAAGCAAAAAAGTTTTTTTGTAATGCCAATTGTAATAATGCTACCAAAAATTCAGATGGAATACAGTGCGGTTGAGGTCGCAATTCAAAATATTCAAAAGCAATGTTTATGACTTCTGTCTGTGGAATACATGTGTAAAGGGATTCCACATCGAGAGTTATCAAGGAAATATTTGTAGTGTCACACCGAATTTCTTCCAAATGTGAAATCATTTGTTGAGAGTCACGTACGTATGATGGAAGTGATGGAACAAAAGGAGCTAGAAAAAAATCTATGAATTGAGACAGTGGCTCCAATGCTGAGTCTCGCCCAGAAAACATCTTTAGATGACATCATGTCAAGCAATGCATATTGAGATGTCTCCATTTAACTTTTAAGTCATAGTTAAACACAAAATAAAATTAAAAATTAAAAAACAAAAAATAATATAAAAAATAACAAAACATAACAACAACAAAAAAATTTTTTTTTTACAAATTGGACTACAGAGCAAATGTGGTTAATGAAATTATAGCTACCCATTTTTTTGATTTGATTACTGGTAATGGACCCAGAGAGTCCATTACCTGTAAAAATAAGATCCTGTAGGGAAGCCCCACTCTTTCCCATGGTGCTAGCTGAATGCATAAGTTCCTTTGCACATGTCAAATGATTTCCTGCCAAATATGAATCACTCCTGTCCGTAGAAGAATACCAGTTCCATGGGGTAAGCTTTTGGGGATATAGAGGGATGTGGATGGGGAACAAACCCAAACAAGGGTTTTCACTGATTTGGGGGACGAGGGATGAGAAGGGGGGGGGCAGGGCTTTCTTATGGAGTCATACTTTAATATTTATGGCACATGAAAGGCAAGAGGGTTGCTGGCATGATGGGCCACTAAGTCTACCAGGGACTTTAGCTTACTTGGAAAGGGATGAAGGGTGCTTACACAGGCCATGAGGACACTTTAACTATCTATGGCAGTTCATGGATCTCAGGACAGGTTTGCACATTGCCATGGCCAGGAAGGCATGAAAAATTTCACATGCAATTTTGCTACACAAGATAATGTGTTATGAGCTGAAGGCTTGAGGGCCTTTGGATCCTGTTATGAGCGCAGCCTCCGGCAGCTGTTACGAACCGAGGGCTTGGAGGCCTTTGGCTATTGTTACGGGCGTGGAGGCATGGTCATTTCTAAAGCAGGCGATGTGAACCCTTGGGCCACAGCATGACTCAGGGAGGAGCCCCAAGACACACCACGGGAGGTGAGCTGGTGCGAGCACAGGTAGCAAGGAGCAAGACAAGGCTGAAGCGAAGACAAGAATACAAGGTCTGACCCCCTACCGGACTTGCACACCCCAGGATGACCAACAATGCAATGTTGATCGATGAACAGTCCTCCGACCATTCCAAGCACTTTTGGAAGTGCCGCTGGGTAATGGCAAAAGGCAACAGGCCAGACAGAGGACGAGGGCAGACGGAGTCCTTGGAAAACAGAAGACTTTGGATGAAGACTCAGGCAATGACACTATAGACGAAGGCAAGGTTCAAGGCAACGAAGGCGAGGATCAAAGTGCTGGATCAAGTCTGCGATGCAGCGTGCCCTACACAGTCCACCTGCGGGACTGGTTACAGACCACGCTGCATCGCAGACCAGGACAAGATTCAAGCACAGGATTCAAGATTCTCAAGGATTAAAAACTTAGGACTGAAGCAGAAGTCTTCCGGAGGGTTGCACTGCGGAAATGAAGATGACCTTGTACCGTGAGGCGCCCTACACAGCCTGCCCGTGGGCTGGTCACGGACCATGACAACAGCACGCCAGGAAGGTGGACATCAAGGAACCAAGGCATGGAGGCAGAGGTGAAGACAAAGGTATCAGGAAGGACATCGGACATCAGGAACATGAAGACATCTGAAGACACAGACGAAGGATGTCAGGAACCTGAATACATATGGAGGCACAGACGAAGGACATCAGGAACATGAAGACAACTGAAGACCTGGATGAAGAACATCATAAACATGAAAATGAAGCTGTCAAAGCAGGAGAAGACCACGGAGGACCTGGACCGGAGAGAAGACACAGACGACTGTGGAACCTTATCCGAAGGCAAGGAGTGAATGAAGAAGAGGCCCTAAAATAGGGCTCAAGCAGGAAGTTGTCATCAGATGGAGCTCGGTGCATATCCGGCCGCGGGCCCTTTAAATATTGTGAAGAGGTGCGCGCCGGCACCTAGAGACAGGCAGAAGAGAAGATGAAGCACCTTGGACAGCGGCATCCCCCTGCTCGCTGACAGACTCGGGGAAAGGCAGGCTGGCTGCAGGCAGGCTTCGGGATGGCCTCCAGGCTGCTGGACGAGGACCCCAGCGATGGTGTCGCGGCTCCATGCCGCAGAGAGGCCGGCAGGCTTCAGAAGCAGCCTCCAGACCGCGGATGTCAGCGGAACGGCTACGGCTTCCCCCAGCTGCACAGGAAGGATCTCGGCAGCGGTACCATGCCGCAGGGGCGGCGTCAGCAGCAGCGGCTTCAGCCGCACGATGGCGTCAGCAGCAGGAGCTCAGTGGCGGGACCAGCCCTGCTGAGCAGGGCAGGAACTGCTGCGGCCTCTGGGCCGCAGGGGATGGTGGCAGCGGCGGACTGCCACGAAACTAAGTCAGGTAGGTGGGGAGTCTGCCCGCGGCATGTGGGCAGATTCACAACATAATGAGCTTGGTGTTCATTACTTTGTGCATCCAAATTGCATATAAAACTGCTTCTAACTCAAAGAAAATACCAGATCCTTACCTCGGTCTTAAAGACGTTTACAAGGTTACAACAGTGCTTTTGGAAAAAGAATAAAATAAGCAAAGAATCTCCTTCTTTAAGTATTTTATAATGTCTCTCTCTCATATTTGTTTGTGTTATGAAATACCCATATATCTACATGGAAAGTGTACGATGAGCAATGGACAGTGGACACCAGCTCTGCTTACAGTTGTAGCGTGCCATACTGTTAGGATTAGAGGAAAGAGCTGTTTAAACTCTGCTTTATTTCTATGGGGTTTCCCAGGTATTGTTTGCTACTGGGCATGGGATGGATTAATATTCCTAAAGGATTCTGAAACTATCGTTCTGATGTTGAAGTGGATAAATCGTCTGGGAGCCAGTGAACACTGGATGGTTTGGTTCAGTATTAGGATGTAAAAGATAAAGGTTCATTCTAAGATGAGGGTCCTAGATTTCAGGAAAATTAACTTTCTCAAATTGGGGCAGCACTTCAAGGAGTCGTTAGCTGGATAGGAAAATCTAGGAGAAGTAGAAGGGCAGTGGGCAAAACTAAAAGGAGACATCAAAAGGGCAAGTCATCTTTTTGTTAGAAACGTCAAAGAGACAGTCAAGGTTTTCTAAAGAAGGGAAAAAAGGTTCACATTCATAAACTACGATTGCAGAAAGAGGAAGTCAGGTGACAATATCTGGAAAACTAAAGAGAAGCTGGGAAAGGAGTCAGGAATGTGAACATTGAAATAGAAGAAAACATAGCAAATATGGTCAAACAGGGTGACGACCTTTTTCTAGATAAGTTAGTGATAGAAGGAAGTGCAAAAGTAGTAATGTGAGATTCAAAGGTGAAGGGGAGGAATATGTAGAGGCTGATGAGAAAAAAAGCTAAATTGCTTAATAAATATTTCTGTTCGGTGTTCACTGTGGAAGGGCCTGGAGCAGGACCACATAAAACTAATACAAATAAGCTTGGAAGTGAGGTAACTGCAATCCATTTTCAGAATAGTGTATTTGTGAGGAGATAACTAAACCTAAGGTAGATAAGGTGATGGAGCCAGATGGGATTCATCCAAGAGTACTAAGGGGGCTGTCCGGGCAGTTCCTCTGGCAGAGCTTTTTACTGCTTCTTTAGAGCGTGGAGTAGTTCCGGAGGGATGTGATTCCTATTCATAAAATTAGAAGTAAGCAGGAGCCTGGGAATTACAATAAAGACCACTTAGTCTGACTTCTGTGTTGAGCAAACTAATGGAATCACTGCTAAAACAGAGGATACTGCAAGTTTTGGAATCCAATGGTGTGCAATTTATATTGGGGAGGATTTTAAAAGGGTTACACGCATAAATCCTCAGGATTTACACGCCGAGCCTATTTTGCACAGGCCTGGTGACATGCGTATGTCCCGGGACTTTGTGAAAGGGGCGGGGGCAGTCCGGGGGCGGGGTAGGGGCGGGACCGAGGCCTCTGGCACAGCAGCCGTGCCAGGGGATCGTGCGCCGGCAGCCAGAGGCAGGCGCAACTAATAAAATAAAGGTAGGGGGGATTTAGGTAGGGCTGGGGGGCGGGTTAGATAGGGGAAGCAAGGGGAAGGTGGGGGGGGCCGAAGGAAAGTTCCCTCGGAGGGAACGGGGAAAGCCATTGGTGCTCCCCTAGGGCTCGGTGCACACAAGGTGCACACGTGTGCACCCCTTTGCACGCGCCGATCCCCGGATTTTATAACATGCGTGCGGCTGAGCATATGCCAGGTGTTTGAGCTTCAACTCTTTCTCTGTATAAGCAGGGCTAATGGTCAAGGTCAAGATTTAACTCCCTATCTGCCAGCTGTCTTTAAGTGTCTTCTTATACTTTTAATTCTCTTGTCTCTATTTTGTATTCTGTAATTCTCTGTGGGGCAGATTTTAAAAGCCCTGCACGCCGGCGCACCTATGTTGCATAGGCCGCCGGGACGCGCATAAGCCCTGGGACGCGCATAAGTCCTGGGGCTTTGCTTGGGGGGCATGTTGGGGCGCCGCGGCATTTGGGGGCTTCCGCGGGTGGGGCCGGGGGCGTGGTGCTGGTCTGGGGGCATTCCAGGGCCGTGGCCGAGGCCTCCGAACCAGCCCCCGGGCTGGGGAATGGCGGGCCGGCAGCTGTCTGGCACGCGCAAGTTACGCCTGCCTCGGGCAGGCGTAACTTTCTGAACAAAGGTAGGGGGAGATTTAGTTAGGGCTGGGGAGTGGGTTAGGTAGGGGAAGGGAGGGGAAGGTGGGGGGGCCGGTAAAAAGTTCCCTCCGAGGCCGCTCTGATTTCGGAGCGGCCTCGGAGGGGACGGAGGCAGGCTGCTCGGCTCGGCGTGCACAGGTCGCACAATTGTGCACCCCCCTGCGCAGGCCGACCCTGGATTTTATAACATGCACGTGGCAGCTCGCACATGTTATAAAATCGAGCATGGATTTGTTCGTGCCGGGTTGCGTGAACAAATCTACGCCCACACATAACTTTAAAAATCTATCCCTCTGTGTGTATGTGCGACATTTGAAGCTTACTGGCTGTTTTCCATCAAATTAGGGTACGGGAGGGCTATGGGCATTTGGGCTGTGAAGGGAAGGGGCCCACCTAACAGCCCAGAAACCTGTCATTTCTTTAAGAAGTACTGTACATGTGTGTTGTCTTTTCTGTTGGAAATATTATTTTCAAAGCAAGTTACTTGCTGTCCTTGAACCATATAAGTTGATCTTTTCTCTCTAACATGCTCATTTGCATTTTAAAACATATTTTATCTTTACTATCTTATCAGTACTTACTTCTGATCATATTTTCACACAGAAATGGGGCATATATAATCCTATTGCATAGAATAATCTTCACATCCACTCTGACCTAATCTAATGCAAATGGATTGCATGATCCGAGGCAGCAAGGTTTACCAGAGGTAAATCTTGTCAGATGGATTTGATCAATTCATTTGATTGGGTGATCAGAGATTTGGATCAATGAAGAGCTCTAGATGTACTGTACTTGGATTTCAGCAATGCTTTTGACACAGTTCTTCACAGAAGACTTATAAATAAATTGTGCACCCTTGGTATTAACCCTAGAGTGACTGAGTGGGTTAGAAACTGGCTGAGTGGGAAGCCACAAAGGACAGCGGTAAATAGAGTTTTCTCTGAGGAGGTTGTTACCAGTAGTGCACCTCAGTGTTCAGTCCTTGGACCTGTTCTTTTCACATTTTTGTGAGCAATATAATGAAAGGTTGTCAGGAAGGTTTTGTCTTTTTGTCATTGATACTAAAATCTGTAACAGAATGGACAGCCAGGAAGGAGTGGAAAACATGACGAGGGATCTAGAGAAGCTCGAGGAATGGTATAAGATTGGCGACTAAGATTTAATACTAAAAAATGCAGCGTAATGCATTTAGAATGTAAAAGCCCAAGGGAAAGGTACAGTATTGGAGGGGAAATTCTTCTAAGCACTAACGGGCGGATTTTAAATGCCCTGCTCACGTAAATCCGGCCGGATTTACGTGAGCAGGGCCCTCGCGCGCCGGCGCACCTATTTTGCATAGGCCGCCGGCGCGCACAGAGCCCCGGGACGCGCGTAAGTCCTGGGGCTTTTAAAAAGAGGCGTGCCGGGGGCGTGTCTGGGGGCGTCGCCAAATGACGTGGTGCCGGCCCGGGGGTGTTCCGGGGGCGTGGCCGCGCCCTCTGGAACAGCCCCCGGGTCAGGTCTTGGCATGCCAGCAGCGCGCTGGCGCGCGCGGATTTACGTCTGCCTCCGGGAGGCATAAATCCATGGATAAAGGTAGGGGGGGGGGGTTTAGATAGGGCCGGGGGGATGGGTTAGGTAGGGGAAGGGACGGGAAGGTGAGGGGAGGGAGAATGAAAGTTCCCTCCGAGGCCGCTCCGATTTGCGCCTGGTGTGCGAACAAAAGTACGCGATCGCGCTATTTTTTAAAATCTACCCCTAAGGAAGAGCGGGATCTTGGGGTGATTGAATCTGATGATCTTAAGGTGACCAAACAGCTGGATAAAGTGACAGTAAAAGCCAGAAAGATGCTTGGCTGCACAGGGAGAGGAAGGGTCAGCAGAAAAAGGGAGGTGATATTGCCCCTGTATAGGTCCCTGGTGAGACCTCCCGTGGATACTGAGTACAATTCTGGAGACGGCACCTTCTAAAGGATATAAACAGGATGGAGTCGCTCCAGAGGGAGGCTACTAAAATGGCCAGTGGTCTTCACTGTAAAGCATATGGAGCTGATCTACACATGTATACTTTAGAGAAAAGGTGAGATATGGGAAATATGATAGAGATATTCAGATATCTCAAAGATTTCCATGCACTGGAGGGTGAGCCTTTTTCAATGGAAAGGAGGGGGTCATAAGACTCAGGAGTAATCTTTGGAAATATTTCTTTACAGAGAGGCTGGTGGATGTGTGGAATATCCTCCCAGTGGAAGTGGTGGAGACAAAATCCATATCTGAATTCAAGAAAGCCTGGGATAAATACACGGGATCTGTAAGGAAGTGAAGAGAATTTGAATGCTAAATGAATTGAAGGGATGGGCAGATTGGATGAGCCCTACGGTCTTTTTCTGCCATGATGTTTCTATGTTTCTGTGTAATTAGAAGATAAATCTCAACTCAGCAAATATTCTGAGCTTTGTAAATGGTCTCATATCTGGAGACATTCACTCAAAGGTAGTTTTTCACCTGCTGCACAAGTTTCCATGGTTATCTGATGGGATATTTAACTCTGGCCTGCCAAAGTTTACTCTTCATCTGTACATGATTGGCTCTGTTCTATAAAATTCAATCGTATTTATCTGATTTATCAATAATCAAACATTCTGTTTTCTTTCTCAAATGGTTGTGAAAAATCAAGCAATACATTTGTCTAGATAGCAGCATGGGCTATGTATCAAAATCCTTTGGATGTCATAATCCGTTGAAATGTAGATTTTTCTTCAGTATTTACAGCAAATAAGACCACCTAGTCTGATCTTCACTGTATGGTGCATAATGTTCAGTATAATTTTAAATTAGAGGCCATGTTAATAAAGATCATGGGAAATAGTGAAGAACTTCATGATTTCTGTTTAGACTGTAGGGCTGAGTCATTTAAATTTTCTTCATCCCTCACCTCAGGCAGCAGATTGCCTTGAGATGCCCCGGGTGTCATCACCAGCTGAAGGTTTACACAACACATTGCTAAGGTTATATCCCACCTGCCACCAGTAGCAGCTTGGCCACGTCCAGCAAATCACCCATTAAAATCAGTTCTTGTCTACCATCCTGGGTAAGAATGAAAGTCCCCTTGCTTAGTCCAATACCCATGAGTCCCTCTCGACTCCTGTATCTTACAGCAAGTATTGTAATAATCTGAGCAGCTACCAAAGGTGGTTATATTCTTCACGTGAAAGAGGCAGTATTCATGCGAAAACTCCTGCGATGTTGAGCATTTGGTGTTTGCCCTAAGCTCCTGACATACAGAGTGGATACTTATCTGAAGATGCAGCTGAGATTCGGTGAACTACCACTGTATCAACGCTTGATCTTCCTGAGGATATTACCACTCCTGGGACTAAACAGGATAAGTATTTTTTGATTATGACCTTTGCATAAAACGTTTGAAAATTCAGTGACATTTCAAAAGTTATGGGCCAGGTATTCATACCTACGCGCGGGCATAGGTTTGTGCGCGAAACCTGATGCACACAAATCTACGCCCGATTTTATAACATGCGCGCGCAGCCGTAGGCATGTTATAAAATCCAGGGTCGGTGCGCGCATGGGGGTGCACATTTGTGCAACTTGCGCGCGCCAAGCCGCGCAGCCTTCCTCCATTCCCTCCGAGGCCGCTCCGAAATCGGAGCGGCCTCAGAGGGAACTTTCCTTCCGCACCTCCCCACCTTCCCCTCTTTTCCCCTATCTAACCTGCCCCCCAGCTCTATATAAATCCCCCCCTACCTTTGTTTTATTATTTATGCCTGCCTCTGGCCAGGCGTAGGTTGCGTGCGCTGGCCGAGTGCCGGTATGTGATCCCCGGGCCCAGCGGCAGTGGCGAGGCCTCTGGCCATGCCCACGCCCTGTCCCTGCCCCGCCCCTCCCCGCCCACATCCCACCCATTTTTTCAAGCCCCGGGACATACGCGTGTCGCGGGGCTTGTGCGCGTTGCTGAGCCAATGCAAAATAGGCTTGGCGCGCGCAGGAGGGGTTTTAAAGGGTTACACGTGTATATTACGTATATTACGCGCGTATCCCTTTTAAAATCCGCCCCATGTGCATAAAAGTAGCAATTTTCAACAGTCCATTTATGCACATAAAACCCAATTTTGTGCACGTAAATCCTTTTGAAAATTACCTCTCTCCCCCCTGCTATTACTCTCTTTGAAACCTTTCTTCTGCTACCACATTGCTCAATCACAATTCTCGTAACTCTCCTCTGCCTACCCAGCTCCTTGCTCAAATTGTGGACTCTTTCCCCAACCAGTTCCTGGTTGATACACCGCTGAACCCTGTAAATAGTTACCTAGTTTCATTGTTTACCTTGTTATTTTCCTGTACGCATAGTTATTGTTCGATGTAATGGCACTGCCAAAAGTTTTAAGTTATCTGTAAACCAATACGATGTGCAAACGGCTGTCGGTATATAAAAAATGCTAAATAAATAAATACATAAATAATGAATAACTGCAATTTAAAAATGAAAAAATAATACAGCAATGTTTTAAGGACCATATTGTAATGATTAGTTTGCTCTGTCAGCTGAGCCATCCCCGGGCGTTCCAGAAATCAGAACAGGTTGATTGGTTGTTTGCCATGTTTTGTTTATGATACCATGTAAAACTGATCATTCATGGGGACTACTTTGTTTGCTAGGAATTAATTTACTGTACATAAATTTATAATACTTGTAAACAAAAAATAATTCAATTTAACCTAGTATTCTGTATTAGGCTGTTAATTTGTGTTTTTTCAAACTTGTATATCACATGATATTCAGGAAATAGACTGGGGAGAGTCTGCAGAACTTGCTATCATATTTCAATATCTAGCAATTTTGGTGGCAAATGTATATGTAAGCACTTGATACCATCATGTATACCTTTGAAAATAGGGCCATTAGGGCACCCAGCCCTTGCAATTTTCATTATGCCAGCAGTAGAAATGTTTGGTCCCAGAGAGACCGTACCACAGCCTTTAGATCTGCACAAGTACTT
This sequence comes from Rhinatrema bivittatum, assembly GCF_901001135.1. Classification (NCBI taxonomy): domain Eukaryota; kingdom Metazoa; phylum Chordata; class Amphibia; order Gymnophiona; family Rhinatrematidae; genus Rhinatrema; species Rhinatrema bivittatum. The sequence goes on along the minus strand of NC_042623.1, from coordinate 1,209,657 downwards.
CCTAGAGAGAAAGCATTATTTGTTTGGAGAAGAAAATAATTGTTTAATGCCTCTATAAGTTTGTATTAATATTCAAAATTAATCATTTTCTTATAGTTCTTATATATTTTCTTATATATTTTCTTATATATTTTCTTATATATTTATATATTACTTATATAGTTCTTATATATTTTCTTATAGTTCTTATATATTCCTTGTTATAAGTTACTTGTAAACCGGCACGATGTGCAAACGGTTGCCGGTATATAAAATAAAATAAAATAAATAAATAAATAAATAAATAGTGTTTAACCTAAGCTGCATTTCAACTATGGTATTTAGAGGTTTAAAGTTCATGACTAAATGTTCCAAAACCTTCCTTTTCCTAATTTGTGTTCCAAGTGGAACCAGATGTAATGCATTGCTACGTGATGTAATCAAAGCAAAAATGGAACGGGGAATTTGAGTCTCCAACTATCTATCATTCTATATAAGAAACTCATCTGAAATGCTGCCAAAGATGAGGAGATTTTTGTGCTATTCATCTTTCTTCTTCTTCATCCCTCTAGAACTATCAATGGCATGCTATAGATTTGTCCTCATCATGAGGTCATCTACAGTATCCTTCTACTATGTCGATTACCATTCAAAGAGATAATGAGTGGCACATTAAAATGAGTTCACTCTTTCTCTTCCCCCTCCTTGTCATTTTATCTATAAAATGCAAGATAAAGACATCTTGGGAGCATTTATTAAGGCTATGCATTCTTTTTGTTTTGTTTTGTTAATTTCCCTACATACATTTTTAAGTATCCAAAATTGATTTTATGTGCATTACACAAATAAATAGCAAATTGAAACAAAATCAAACATAAAAATACAATATGAAAAAAGAAAAATGAAATGAACCAAACAATGTTTCACCATATATTTATAAATGACGAGTCCATAATTTTGCTTTCAAAATGAGCATTTGCACATCTCTAACATGGTAAGTCTGCCTTTATCGATGCTAGATAAATTCAAACAGTTTCGTTCAGCAGATTTGTTTGCCTTTCACAACGTATAAAATGGTCTTGTGGGTTTCTCTGGTTTGCTTCTGTAATATTTTAAAAGTTAAAATGTATGAGGTATGTAAGTGTAAATATTTCAGTGGGCGCATATTATGTACACGTGTAGGCCAACTTGTGCCAAAGGACACGGCCATTTTATAACAAGCTTGTGTACATGTGTGCATAATATAAAATATGCTGTACACATGTACATGTATATGCGTGTGAATGCCGCCTCTACCATGTAAGCGGGGGAATTTTATAAGGGACGTGTGCCGCCCGTCATAGGGAGTTTTCCCAGTTAAGGGATGAGACTTCCTAACCAACCAATAACTTAACCAATAACTTCCTAACCAACCAATAACTTAGCCAAAGGCTAAGTTATTGTTTACTGTAAACCGAGGTGATGTAGACCTATATGTACCGCGGTATATAAAAAGCTCCAAATAAATAAATAAATAAATAAACCCTGCTTTAATAGTCTCCCTTTACCACCCTTATCCCTGACTCTTAAAGCCCCGCTGACATGCCTGTAATTATTTGTTTTATTAATTACACACCATCCATAACAGTAGTAAAATTATGCAGCAGGGGCCCCCAGTGTGTGCTTGGTGAGTAAATTCTTATGCACACAGAATGCCCATGTCCCACCCTTGCCCCACTCATGCCCTGCCTCTTTGTTGGACTTTCTCACTTGTGCGCATACCAGCAGCTTTTAAAATCTGCTTGGCATACTTCGACTGGACAACCTCACTGTATCTTACAATTTTGGCATGTGCCAGGCTTTTAAATTTTATTTATTTATTTTATTTATTGGTTTTTTTTATACTGATGTTCAAAATTAAGTATCACATCAGTGTACAAATGTTACAGTCCCGGGCCGTGCACCGGGACCTCCTCTTACCTCGCGGCCAACCCGCTGGAAGCCTCTTTCGGCCACCTAGGCCCGAATTACCTCCTGCCGTGGCGTTCCCTCTGTGAGGGAGACGCCGCCGATCCTTCGTCGAGCCCCCCGCGTGCAGGGGGCTCCAGATTTAAAGGGGCCAGCGCAGGAACTGAAAGACAGCCCTAGTGATGACATCAGACACTGCAGGGTTATTTCTATCTCTACTTATTTAAACCCTGCAGCTGCCTCATTGCCTTGACTTACAACAAGGTTCACTCTGTTAGAGTTTCTAGTTGCATCTGGATCCCTGATCGTCTTCAGCTTCTAACTTCTGGCTTCCGACCCTGCTTCGTCCACTGACTCCGGCTTCAGCTTCCGTCCCTGGCTTTGTCTTCAGCTTCTGACTTCTGGCTTCCGACCCTGCTTCGTCCACTGACTCCGGCTTCAGCTTCCGTCCCTGGCTTTGTCTACGGCATCTGACTCCCGGCTTCCGACCTTGGCTCGTCCCTGGACTCCGGCCTCTGCCCTCTCATCTTCCTCAGGTATCCTGTTCTTCACTCGCCTGGAGGTTTTGTCTAAGCCCCAGCGGCTCGGGTCCTCTCGAGCTCCTCTCGGGGGGACTGCGGGCTTCCAAGGGTGAAATTTCTTCAGACCTCCTGGGCTCAGCCGCTTTGCTGGACTACCTCTTCGGGCTTCTCTTCTGGTCCTCGGTCGCAGTGGATCGCACCTAAGTCCAAGAAGCCCAGATCCCTACGGGCTCCTCCTGGGGGGACCTTGGGCTTCCAGTGGTGAAGCCCTCTCAGGACAACCTCTTCAGCACCACCTGGGCTCCCCACAGTGCAACACCATCTGACTCAGCCGGCCCAAGGGTCCACATTCCTAACAGTTTGCAAGGCCCTGGACCTGACAGATGTCATGGGCTTGAATGCCATTCCAGGTATTGCACAGAGGTTGCAACAACAACAAATCTGCATTGACTCCCTGATGACGACTGTGCAGAGATTAGCTGACCGGATTGACGGAGCCACCGCACCCAGTTCCCCGGTACCTGTAGCTGTGGCCGGTGTCGGACCGACCACTCCCATTCAATTGCCAGCACCTTCACGGTACTCTGGGGATGCGAAATTATGCCGAGGATTCCTTAATCAATGTTTCATTCAGTTCAATCTACTGACAGCCCAGTCTCCCACGGATTGGATCAAGACTAGCTACATTATTTCATTGTTGGATGGAAAACCCCTGGCAAGGGCCTCTTCATTATGGGAGCGCCAGTTCTCCCGCCTGGCTAACCTGGTGCAATTTGTCACCACCTTCCAACGGATCTTCGATGAGCCCTCCCGCTGGCCTACGGCCGCCTCAGAATTACTTCAGCTATGCCAGGATAGCCGGCCTCTTTCCGAGTATGCTGTAGAATTTCAGACACTTGCAGTCTAGTTGAACTTGGGGAATGACAGCCTGCACGGCATATTTCTGGAGGGCCTCTCCTCAAGACTTCAAGATGAGCTGGCGGCCAGGGACCTCCCGGACGACTTGAATGGTCTCATCGATTTGGTGGGTCGCGTGGACCGCCGTATCCAACGCCATTTCCGGGAGAGGAGGTCCGCTCAGAGACCCGGGAGCTCTGGAACCACACCTTCCCAACCAGTACACTCCCCTTCTGCCTCTCCGGGAAATCAAGATGCAGAACCTATGCAGTTGGGCCAAGGCCCAATTTCTCAAGAGGAAAGGAGAAGACATGCCCACGGCCTGTGCCTGTATTGTGGTGGCAAGGGACACTTCCTTGTCCGGTGTAGCGAGCATCTGGGACATGCATGGACCTAGGGATAGTCGGGGAGCCAACCTAGGTAACACCATTTCTGCCTCCCCATGTACTGTTCCAGTGACCATACTCCTTCCCAAAGGGATAAGTTCTTGGAGGAGAAGTCCATTAATTGCTATTAATAAAGTTTAGTTAGGGAATAGCCACTGCTATTAATTGCATCAGTGGCATGGGATCTTCTTGGTGTTTGGGTACTTGCCAGGTTCTTGTGGCCTGGATTGGCCACTGTTGGAAACAGGATGCTGGGCTTGATGGACCCTTGGTCTGACCCAGTATGGCAATTTCTTATATTCTTATTTTCTTAATGCACACTATTTCCTGGAAAAAAAAAAAAAAAGAAATTGTTTTAAAATGTTGTGGTTTGTTTGAAATGGTTCATTTGTCATGTTTTAGAGTTTTCTTTCAAACAAATGCATATCTATTAGTTTCATGGAGTGTGCCTTTATTTTAGTAATATTTGAAAGGGTAAATAACCATCCTTTATACTCGTTCCACCCCACTCATGATTTTATAAACATTTATCATGACCCCTCTCAGCCGTCTTCTTTCCAAGCTGAAGAGCCCTAGCCTGTCATCATAGGATAGATGTTCCATCCGCTTTATCATTTTTGTCACTCTCCTCCGTACCTTTTCTAGTTCTGCTATGTCTTTCTTAAGATGGGGTGACCAGAACTGCACACAATACTCAAGGTGGGGTTCCAGAGTTGCAATATGATATTTTCTGTTTAATTCTCTCCATTCCTTTTTGGATCATTCCGCACACTGACCTGAGGATTTCAATGTTTTCTCCATACTGGCTCCAAGTTATTTTTCTCAGTGGTGACTATCAAAAAGGATCCTGGTATTGTGTAGCTGTAGTTGGGATTAACGTTCCCTAGGTGCATCACTTTGCATTGTTCCACATTACATGTCATGTACCATTCAGATGCTCAGTCTCCTAGTCTTGCATGGTCCTCCAGCAGTTCCTCACAATCCATTGCTCTTTTAATGATCAGAAGAGGCCAATTCATTTTCTATATTCAGTCCAGTGTGACTATACATTGCCTGGATGCTGACACCAGGTAATTAACTTTGCTTATTGTACCTGAATGTGTTTGATTTCTGGAGTTCAGGCTGAGAATATGCAAAGCTTATGAAGGACCCTGAGATACTCTTTAATCAATGATTATTTTTGGACTTATGGATGTTTGAAGAATTATATTCAGTACTAATAATTTTCTATGTCTTTAAATTGCATTCAGCTTCCTACAAGTCTGTCCATTTACCAAACAAGGGAAGCAAGGTTGTGGCACTTTCTGCATTTGTCTTTATTCCAAGTTTTACTTGGTCACACATTTACAATCCTCTCAGCAAGTTTACATTAGCAAACTCTGTTTATATTTATAGAGATTTAAACTAAGCCAGGAACAAGCAATGAATTCAACTGAATACTTCTTCACAGATCTTTCAGACAGAAGTTCATCACTGCTGCACTGTGGGTGGATTTATCAAAATTCCTCATCCCCCACCAAGAATCTGGGGGTTCCTTGAACTGAAGAAAGTTAGTGTTTAGTTTAACAAGTACCCGATCTCTTCTCTCTGTATTCTCCTATAGCGCTCTCTTAAAGGATGAGCATAGCCTGCAGAATCTGAATGCGAGGTCCTGCTCCCTCTTTCCTCGCATAAGGTCACTTTGCGTCTGTCCCATGCATGCTTGACTAATGCCACAAGCTCTGCTGGAGTCTGTTCCAGGGGTTCAATGCTCTCTTACTAATAATAAGTGATTGCTCACGTTCCCTTTAGCTTCAAACGCTGTCCCCTCACCTTTGAGGTTTTCATTCCATGGAAATGCTACTTTATGAAACCAGTTAGATACTGCAGGTTCACTGCTACTTTGCACCCACGTCCTGTAAGCACATTTTCATTTGGAAAGACCTTGTGAAGGGCCGGCCAGCACCATGGGTAAATTATGGGTAAATTAGCACCTGCAGACGTTGCTTTACAGCTAATGCATAGACTGCACTGTACATCCTGCTCGTGGATTTCAGAATACAGTCCTATGTGTTGTCTGCCACTCCCTACCACCCCGGCCTCTTTGCTGAGGGGTGGGGGGTGTCTAGGTGAGGAGTCTTGCCAGACTTCAGGATGATGCAGCTGGTGAGGTCCTCCCAGGGTGGAGGGTCCATTCCCTGTGGGATAGGGATGTGCATGTCTTTGACATGAATGCAAAAAATGCAATGAATAAGGCCAAATGTGGGTAATTTTAAAATTACCCCCAAAGAGGTTAATTTTAAAAGCCCCATCCATAAACAAATCAGTGCTTTACCTGTGTTAATGGGCTTTTTGAAAATTGCCCACATGGTGAAGAGGCATTTATGGGGGGAGGGGGGAGTTGGAATAAGGAATGGAATTATGCACATAATTTAGCATTTTCATTTTATTTATTCAACTTGACTATCTGTATAATTTTTCTCAAAAATACCACCCACACAAAATGGGGGAAATATTTGCAGATCATTATCCTGGGATTATTTTCAAAGTTTGTTTTCTGTGTTTTATGAATGTATTGTTATATCCTATTTAGAATTTTGGATAACAGGCTATAAATGTTTTCAATATTTCTTCCAAGGAGAGACTAGGTGTGTACAAATTGTTTTTTATGTGAGCGACAATTTTTTTAAACCAACAGTTTTTAAGCGCTAATATTAGTATTGCACTTCTGTGAATAGCACACAGAAAAAGTAATATGAGCGACCATGTAAAAGCTGTGTGCGACGCTCCAAAATGTATGAGCGATAGCTCACGTACTCAGCTTAGAGGAAACTGTTTTAATTAAGTGAATAAAGCGAGAATAAGTACACACTTTCACTTTGAAAACTGATGTATAGTCTGTAGATAAAAAGTACCATAAGACTTTGCATTTAAGGGGCAGCCTGAAGGCTACTCCCAAAAACAAATAATCAGAGCGTGATTTCATTTCCTAGGGTGCTGGAACCTGAGCTTTCTCCAAAATATCTCATGATACATTTATAATGATATTTTATTCACACCATTATCACAAATTATCTTCTGTTATACCAGTGTGGAAAAACATTTGGTCTTGACTCAGCAGACTTGGCAAATTATCATCCTATCTTTTCTTTCAAAGATTATAGAATCAGCTGTTCTGAAATAATTTTATTCAAGATCCTGATAACTTAGATCAGTTCCAATTTGGCTTTCACAAGACCTTTTGTTATCGAGTTTGGACACTTTCAGATGAGGAGGACTTGATAATGGCCAAAGTTATGTGTTCTTATTACTGGTCCTGGATACTACTGCAGCATTTGACTGAACCATCAGATTCTAATGTACTGTCTTAGGAAGTGAGGAAAATTGGACTTAAATCTTACATCTCTGAATGGAACTGGCAAATGTACTACAACCTGGTGTCTCATTCCCACTGAGGCCTCAGAGCTCAGCCCCATGGCCCGTTTGCAGGCTGCTGACTGGGCTGTGTATAGGATATAGACTCTAGGTCAATGACATACAGCTTTATTCTCCTGTCTTGTTTACATGCTCAGATACTTTTAATATATTCTCAATCTGTTGACTGTGAAGCAATGGCTATCTCATAATAAACTCACTCTCAATCTGAATAAAACTGAGGTTATTATCCTTCAGAGATCAAGAAATCCCTTTCTTATTCAGATTACATTGTATCACAGGCAAAAACCCTGAGGATCATCTTAGATCCAAGCGGCATGGCCATATTTAAGCTGCATATTTAAGCAAGCCCTTGTTAAGCTCAAAGGAATTTCAATCTGCACTTCAAACCTAAAATGGAGAATGGAGGCTATTAAACTAGGGGGGGTTGGAAGTCCTATTCCTTATCTGGGTGAACTGGGAATGAATTGATAAAACTGGTAATGGTGTTGGCAAATGTGTCTTTTAAAATTCCCCCTCTTACATGGGAGAAGCAACATTTGCACACACGTGTGCATGGTCAGACTGTTTTATAAATTACGCTCATATACAAGCATACGTTATAAAATAGCCGCGTCTCTGGGCCCATGCCAATGAACTCATGCACATGTGCACCCATGCACCTATTTAAAAGTTGTTATAATTTGGTGATTTTAGACCTGCCAAAGTGAGGCGTGTAAGTCTGTCACCTGCGTATATTTACACCTGATAATTATCTGACTGGGAGAGGGGTGAGGGCAAACTAGGGGGAGTTCAGGCTGAAAAGCCAGGAGCATCTCCATGACTGGGCAGACTGGTAAAACTGGTAATTTCCTTCATGTGCGCATGAATTTTGTGCGCTCCAATTTTAAAGAATCTCCATTGGCTCCCTATAAAATATAGAATCCTCTACAAAACTCTCTCAACCATCCACAAATCTGTCTACAAAACCTCACACCTCGACCTCGTCCGTTGAGATCTGCACAAAAGGCTCTCTAAAAACCCCTCCAATCAAAATATCTTCAAACAAAAGAGCCTTCTCACAGCGGGCCCTAACCAATGGAACTCTCTCCCTTCAGACCTTAGGCTCGAACAATGCCCAATCACCTTCAAAAAAAGACTCAAGACCTGGCTTTTCACCCAAGCCTACGCCTGAGTTGGTCTTTACTAACACTCTCCCACCCTGGACAATTCATTATGTCTCCCACTGCTTAATAATCCTAGAAACAATTACAATTTCCTCTTGCCAACGATTGACCTCTGGTTACATGATTGATCCTAATCTCTAGTATGTTAGATTTATGTTATTTAAAATGATGTATTTCATAATGTGTTATGTAAGTTAATTATTTCCCAGCTCCTCATTTCCTTGTTCTCTGTAAGACACACGTGTTATGTCATCCCAAAGTTATATGTAAACCGAAGTGATTAGTAACATTGTTACCAGAACCTCGGTATATAAAAATGTTAAATAAATAAAAATAAATATTTTAAAATTTGCAGACTTGCACATATAAAAGCTGATAAGTGCTAAGAAAAATATGTATATGAAATTTTATGCATGAATGTTTAAAATTAGAAGTACAAATACAAACATGTAGCAACAGCTTGCCACTTATCCATATAAGTCTTGAAAAGTGCTACTTATTTATCTGGCTAAGTAGAATGTTTTTGTACTTATCCAGCTATCTTTCTTAACCAGATACGTTTTAAAAGTCCTACTTAGCTGGATAATTAGCACTTTTTCTTTACTAATCCAGCTAACTCACAGCAAAGCCACCACCCGGATAAGTCAAAACTTATCTGGCTATGTTGAAAATACATTCTGTGTATCTCTGAAATAGGTGTGAATGTTGCAGGGTAGATTTATGAATATTTTAAATCATGATGTGCATTTGTACTGAAGATATGAAATGCATGAGCGTGTGTGTCCTATTCCTATGAATAATAACAATCAACACATGTTTTATCATCTTATTGTTCTTCAATTTGGTCTGAGTTACATTGGCTTCCACTTGAATGGTGAATTAAATATAGCATCACTGTATTAACATACAAACAGGGCAATGTTAAAAGGAACACACATGCACCCATAAATGCATGTATCAGCACATGAGCAGAGAAACACTGCAATTTTAAATTGTACTCGCAAGTATATACGTATCATATAAAGTGTTCCTCCCACGCATATTATGGCTAGGGCTTTAGTGGCTTTTATGCATGTAAGCAGGTGCATTTTAAAACATGCAACGATAAGGGGGATCAACTTGGTGGAGATGTGGCACTTTATGTCCAGGAGGGTATAGAATCCAACAGGATTAATATCATGCAAGAGATTAAATACACAGTAGAATCTATATAGGTGGAAATCCCATGAGTTTTGGGTAATAGTATAGTAATAGGAGTATACTAACATCCACCTGGTCAAAATGATCAGACAGATGATGAAATGCTAAGAGAAATCAGGGAAGCTTAACAATTTAGCGATGCAGCATTAATGGGATATTTCAATTATCCCAATATTGACTGGATAAATGTAACATCAGGACATACTAGAGACATAACGTTCCTGGATGGATTAAACGACTGCTTCATTGAGCAATTAGTTCAGGAACCGACCAGAGAGGGAGTTAGTTAGATCTAATTCTAAGTGAATGTAGGATTTGGTGAGAGAGATAACAGTGGTAGAGCCACTTCGCAAAAGTGATCATAACATGATCAAATTTGAACTAATGACTAGAAGGGGGACAGTATGTAAATCTACAGCTCTAACACGAAACTTTCAAAAGGGAAACTGATAAAATGAGGAAAATAGTTAGAAAAAACTGAAAGGTGCTGCTACAAAGGTTAAAAGTGTACAACAGGTGTGGTCTGTGTTTAAAAATAGAATCTTAGAAGTGCAGTCTAGATGTATTCCACACATTAAGAAAAGTGGAAGGAAGGCAAAATGATTACCAGCATTGTTAAAAGGTGAGGTGAAAGAGGCTATTTTAGCCAAAAAAAAAAAATCCTTCAAAAAGGGAAGAAAATAGGAAAAAGCATAAGCATTGTCAAGTTAAGTGTAAAACATTGACAAGACAAGCTAAGAGAGAACTTGAAATGAAGTTGGACGTAGAGGCAAAAAATCATAATAAAAAGTTTTTAAAATATATCCGAAGCAGGAAACCTGTGAGGGAGGTGGTTGGACAGTTAGATGACTGAGAGGTTAAAGGGGCTCCTAGAGATAATAGGGCCATTACAGAAATACTAAATACATTCTTTGATTCTGTGTTTACTAATGAAGATTTTGGAGAGATACTGATTCCAGAGATGGTTTTCAAGGATGATGAACCAGAAGAACTGAGCAAAACAGCGGTGAAGTTTGAAGATGTAGTAGGCCATATTGACAAACTAAAGAGTAGCAAATCACCTAAACCAGATGGTATGTACCCCAGGATTCTGAAGGAGCTCAAAAATTAAATTTCAGATCTATTAGTTAAAATTTGTAACCTATCATTAAAATCATCCATTGTACCTGAAGACTGGAAGGTGGCCAATAAAACTCCAATATTTAAAAAAGGGCTCCTGGGGTGATCCTGGAAACTATAGACTGGTTAGCCTGACTTTAGTGCCAGGAAAAATAGTGGAAAGTGTTCTAAACATCAAAATCACAGAACATATAGAAAGACATGGTTTAATGGAACAAAGTCAACATGTCTTTACCCAAGGCAAGTCTTGCCTCACAAATCTGCTTCACTTTTTTGAAGGAGTTAATAGGGATGTGAATCGTTTTAGGACGATTAAAATTATCGTCCGATAATTTTAATATCGTCTTAAACCGTTATGGAACACAATACAATAGAGATTCTAACGATTTATCGTTATAAATCATTAGAATCGTGAGCCGGCACACTAAAACCCCCTAAAACCCACCCCCGACCCTTTAAATTAAATCCCCCACCCTCCCGAACCCCCCCCAAATGAGTTAAATAACCTGCGGGTCCAGCGGCGGTCCGGAACGGCAGCGGTCCGGAACGGGCTCCTGCTCCTCAATCTTGTTGTCTTCAGCCGGCGCCATTTTCCAAAATGGCGGCGAAAAATGGCGGCGGCCATAGACGAACACGATTGGACGGCAGGAGGTCCTTCCGGACCCCCGCTGGACTTTTGGCAAGTCTCGTGGGGGTCAGGAGGCCCCCCACAAGCTGGCCAAAAGTTCCTGGAGGTCCAGCGGGGGTCAGGGAGCGATTTCCCGCCGCAAATCGTTTTCGTACGGAAAATGGCGCCGGCAGGAGATCGACTGCAGGAGGTCGTTCAGCGAGCGTTCCGGCGCCTCGCTGAACGACCTCCTGCAGTCGATCTCCTGCCGGCGCCATTTTCCGTACGAAAACGATTCGCGGCGGGAAATCGCTCCCTGACCCCCGCTGGACCTCCAGGAACTTTTGGCCAGCTTGTGGGGGGCCTCCTGACCCCCACGAGACTTGCCAAAAGTCCAGCGGGGGTCCGGAAGGACCTCCTGCCGTCCAATCGTGTTCGTCTATGGCCGCCGCCATTTTTCGCCGCCATTTTGGAAAATGGCGCCGGCTGAAGACAACAAGATTGAGGAGCAGGAGCCCGTTCCGGACCGCTGCCGTTCCGGACCGCCGCTGGACCCGCAGGTTATTTAAGTCATTTGGGGGGGGTTCGGGAGGGTGGGGGATTTAATTTAAATGGTCGGGGGTGGGTTTTAGGGGGTTGTAATGTGCCGGTTTTTCGATTTTTCGATTTTTCACGATTTTTCACGATTTTTCACGATATTTTACCCCCCCAAACGGCAACAATACGATTCCCTCCCCCTCCCAGCCGAAATCGATCGTTAAGACGATCGAGGACACGATTCACATCCCTAGGAGTTAATAAACATGTGGATAAAGGTGAACCGGTAGATATAGTATACTTGGATTTTCAGAAGGCGTTTGACAAAGTTCCTCATGAGAGGCTTCTAGGAAAATTGTTCAGAGGAGTTAAATCGCAAGTGGATTATGATAAATTGCAGGAGGACCTTGCAAGACTTGAAGACTGGGCATCCAAATGGCAGATGAAATTTAATGTGGACAAGTGCAAGGTGTTGCATATAGGGAAAAATAACCCTTGCTGTAGTTACACAATGTTAGGTTTCATATTAGGAGCTACCACCCAGGAAAAAGATGTAGGTGTCATAGTGGATAATACATTGAAATCTTCAGCTCAGTGTGCTGCAGCAGTCAAAAAAGTGAACAGAATGTAAGGAATTATTAGGAAGGTAATGGTGAATAAAAGGAAAATGTCATAATGCCTCTGTATCACTCCATGGTGAGACCGCACCTTCTATGTACGATTTTGGTTGTCGCATCTCAAAAAAGATATAGTTACACTGGAGAAGGTACAGAGAAGGGCAACCAAAATAATAAAGCGGATGGAACAGCTCCCCTATGAGGAAAGGCTGAAGAGATTAGATCTGTTCAGCTTGGAGAAGAGAAGGTTGGTTGGGGATATGATAGAAGTCTATAAAATCATGAAACATAGAAATGACAGCAGAAGAAGCTTCACACTTTTTTTTTTTCTTATACTTATCTGTTACTCTTGGCTTTTAGTAACCTTTTGGTTCTATTTCCCTTCCACCCCCACCATTAATGCAGAGAGCAGTGTTGGAGCTGCATCTAAGTGAAATATCTAGCTTAATTAGTTAGGGTAGTAACCGCCTAATAAGTAAATAAATAGTAAACAAATAAGTAATGCTTATTTGTTTACCCAGACTATGTAATTCAGTCCTTGTTGGTTGTTGTCTGTATATAGATCCACTTTTCTTCATTCCCCCTGCTGTTGAAGCAGAGAGCTATGCTGGATATGCATTGAAAGTGAAGTATCAGGTTTATTTGGTTTGGGGTAGTAACCGCCGTAACAAGCAAGCTACTCCCCACTTTTTTGTGAATCCAAATCCTTTTTTTCACATTCATTCACGTCCTCTAGACTTTATGGATCCACAGTGTTTATCCCACGCCCCTTTGAAGGTGCAAGGTGATGCATGTGGGGAGGGATGGCCCGTGCTATAGTTACACAGTGTTGGGTTCCATGTTGGGTGCTACAACCCAGGAGAGAGATCTGGGTGTCATAGTGGATAACACATTGAAGTCGTCGGTTCGGTGTGCTGCGGCAGTCAGGAGGGCGAACAGAATGTTGGGAATTATTGGAGGGGGAATGGTGAATAGAACGGAGAATGTCATGATGCCTCTGTGTCGCTCCATGGTGGGACCGCACCTTGAGTACTGTGTACGGTTCTGGTCTCCGCATCTCAGGAAAGATATAGTTGCGATGGAGGGGGTACAGAGAAGGGCTACCAAGGTGATGGGGGGAGTGGAACAGCTTCCCTACGAGGAGGGACTAGAGGGGTTGGGACTTTTCAGCTTGGGGAGGAGACGACTGAGGGGGGATATGGTGGAGGTGTTTGAAATCATGGGAGGTCTGGAACGGGTAGATGTGAATCGGTTATTTACTCTTTCGGATGGTGGAGAGACTGGGGGGCGCTCCATGAGGTTAGCATGGGGCACATTTAGAGCTAATCGGGGAAGGTTCTTTTTTACTCAGCGCACAGTTGGGCTCTGGAGTTTGTTGCCGGGGGATGTGGTCGGTGCAGTTGGTATAGCTGTGTTTGAGGGGGGATTGGATAAGTTCTTGGAGGAGAGGTCCATTGCCTGCTATTGAGTTCACTTGGAGAGTGGCCACTGCCATTGGCAATGGTTACATGGAATGGACTTGGTTTTTGGGTGCTTGCCAGGTTCTTGTGACCTGGATTGGCCACTGTTGGAGACGGGATGCTGGGCTTGATGGACCCTTGGTCTGACCCAGTATGGCATGTTCTTATGTTCTTATGTTCACAGTTTTGGTCTTCACCACTTCCTCCGGAAGGTCATTCCAGGCATCCACCACCCTCTCTGTGAAGAAATACTTCCTGATATTTGTTCTGAGTCTTCCTCCCTGGAGCTTCAAATCGTGACCCCTGGTTCTGCTGATTTCTTTTCCAGTGGAAAAGGTTTGTCGTTGTCTTTTGATCATTAAAAACTTTCAAGTATCCGAAAGTCTGTATCATATCACCTCTGCTCCTAATGTGAATTGGTTATTTACTCTTTCGCATAATAGAAGGACTAGGGAGCATTCCATGAAGTTAGCAAGTAGCACATTTAAAACTAATCGGAGAAAATTATTTTTTACTCAGTGAACAATTAAGCTCTGGAATTTGTTGCCAGAGGATGTGGTTAGTGTAATTATTGTAGCTGGGTTTGAAAAAGGTGTGGATAAGTTCTTGAAGGAGAAGTCCATTAACGGCTATTAATCAAGTAGATTTAGGGAATGGTCTCTGTTATTACTAGCATCAGTAGCATGGGATCTATTTAATGTTTTAGGTACTTGCAAGGTACTTGTAACCTGGATTGGCCACTGTTGGAAACTTGATGCTGGGCTTGATGGACCCTTGGTCTGACCCAGTATGGCAATTTCTTATGTTCTTATGATAGCCCGAGGGAAAAAAGATTTTCCAAGCAGTCCACCAATTTGCCCACTTCATATCAAGGGCCTAGACGGATAGACCCCTACCCCATTGTGCGGTATATAAAAACTTTTAAATAAAAAAACAAAACAAAACAATTTTTTTAATAAAAAGACCCTTTTGGTTCTTCATCCTACAAGCCCCTCACTTAACCCCGAAACCTCATGCTGTGCTAAATACCCTAAAACTTGAGATCTCCAGACTTGATCCTCAACAGGACCAGAAGTGAAGTTACTCAGATAACAAACTCACATGTGCCATGGTCAGCTTTTTAAAAATGCCAACTTACATGGGTAAGTCTTGCCCCCACCCTGGAACACCTATTCCCCACCCCTTCTTCTTGCTGTGCACATGGATATGTATGCATGTACATTGCAGCTTCTTAAACTGCACATTGCTTGTGTGTGGCCTGCACACGCGTGTATGTGGCCATTTTTGCACGAGCAACACCTTTAAAATCGACCAAAAAATGTTAAGTGAAAATGGCTTCTTGTGGATGAAAGCAGTGTTGCGCATTTATAATCTTATGCATCTATTTAGATCCTTCCAAATAGGAATAGTGGATATTCCCTAAATTTATCATGCTCATCTCGTTGAGACTCAACAATGCAATTTATATGTGGCAGGAGCAATTTTTTTTAAACTTTTTGCGCCGAGATATTCCAAAAAATGCTTTTATATATCATTTCCAGCAAGCGTTTGCACAGACAGCTGGGGATTTTTGCATGGTTCATCTTTGTGATTGAATTTAGGAATAATTAGAGCAGTATGATGGTGACTCTGGCAGGTTTGTTTCTAGTATTTTGCAGCTTGCTTATGCTTTGCCTGTTCTCTATCAGGACAATGTTAAAACCCCAGCATGCACAAATAAATACAAGGAGCTATGCGCGTGGCTGGGCCGTAAGAGCACCGAGTGCATTTTCAAAGCAGCCCGGCTACGCCTGTGTCTCCCAGTTCACGAGGAAGAGCCGGGTTTTGTAAAACGGGCAGGCTGTGGGAGGACAAGTGTGGGGTCTGGAAATGGGTAGGGCTCGGTGGGTGCCAGCCAGGACAGTTCCGTTAGGTGCTATCCCGGTGAAGCACGCCCCAGCAGTCGGCCGGCGCATGGAACTTACAGGCTGCTCGTGAAGGCGGGTAAGTTTGAAAATAACAAAAATTAGGTTAGGGGGGTTTGGGGGTCAGGGCAGAGAGGGGAATAGGGAGGAAGGGTAGCTAGATGGTTCGGGAAGGCCCGATCGCTTCTCTGCACACTTCTAATTACCATCCCCCACTCGCGCGCGAGTCAGCACCTCACGCATATGCGTGTGCCGATATAAAATCAGGTGCACATGTGCGTGAGTAGCCAATTTTATAACATGCACATGTCAGAGCGCACACGTTATAAAATCGGCATGTCCATGTGTGCATGCCGGGAGACTCCCACGCACCACTTTTAAAATTAACCCTTATATGTTTTATAAATGTTCTGATTTTTGTAATACATTTTGAGCTATAAAGTTAAATGTGGCCTAGAAATTTCTTACATAAATAAAATATAACTGTGTGAACAAACCTGGACAGAATACAGTAATTCCTCTATTATTCACTGAATTTTTCATTTTAAGATAAGTATTTCACCTTTTGTATAAAGTCCTTTCTTAAACAATTTCATAATGTTTAAACTAGTATCAGAAGTAATGGTTTCTAAAAATTATATCATGGTTAATTAGCAAAAGCTTTGCTTAAATTTATTTAATGCCACTGTCAATCAGAGAATTCCTCTATGAGTGCAGTTTAAATGCTGTATTCCAGATGAAATCCAGATTGACTGCAGCAAGAAAGTGTTTACTGTTACATTCTTTCATTTCCTTACTAAAAAATGTAATTTCCAAACATAAAATTGCCCCTTTAACAGAATACAACTGTGTTCACAGCCACGCTCCACTGTCTTTGGAAATGGACCACACACAGATCTTGGCAATTGCTCTCTGAAATCTATCAATGAACCCAAATTGCTGTTTGCTCCAGAACTTTTAAAACTGTTGGTCCAGCAGGAAGGACCATCACAGGCTTTGCATGTTTTTAGCTAATGACAGTGTAGATGCTGGTTTCACATGCACCTTTGGTTTTGCTTTCTGCCCTTATAATTAATTAATAGGGTCCATTTTCAGCCACTGTGGCTCTGCTAGTTAGCAGGACATATCCAGCAGGGTGGTCACACCACTGAATACACAGGTATCTTAAAGTGATCCGGTTATGTCTAACTTTAGGATAACCCTATGGCCTGACCAGAGCTACCCCCTAGGTTCAGTGGCTAACTCTGCTCCACCTGGGAAAAACTCTCGTCTGCTCATTATGTGGCTAGAATTTAGCTGTGTACAGCAATGAATATCACATGCTTGCCATTTATTTAGATGGTTAACTTTTCAGATATCCATTTAAATGGCTTTTGAATATCGACCTCAACTTTTTTTATCCCACATAGCACTTTAAATCACTTTCAGAGTATTGAATTGAGAATTCAGACTGGGATCAATTCACCCATTTTTCCAGAGGAAAGGGACCAGATATGAATAGCAGTGTGGGATATTAATTATGCAGTTACCTACGGACGAGTCAGGTAATCCAGGAACTATAGACTAGTGAGCCTGATTTCAGTGCCAGGGAAAATCATGGAAGCAATTATAAAGAACAGAATCACAGAACATATAGGAAGAACAGAATGGATTTGCCCTAGGGATGGCTTGCCTCACAAATCTGCCTCATTTTCTTGAAGGAGTTAATAGGGGTGTGCATTCATTTTGAACTTAAATGTAAAACGCAACTTTTTTTTTTTTTTTTTAACTTAAAAAAGTGATGAGGCGAAAACGATCGGATTTCCAACGTATTCAACATAGCTATGTTGAATACGTTGGAAATCGCGATTGTTGATCCTAAATAAAAATTTAAACCCCTCACCCTCCTTAATCCCCTCCCTCCAAGACTTACCACGACTCCCTGGTGATCCAGCGGGGAGTCAGGATGCCATTTCTGAACTCCTTTGCGAGGAGCACGTGACGTCGGCGCCACGTCGGAGTGACGCGGCGTCACGTGATTCCCCGCGGGTTCGCTCCGGGACCCTCGTTGGGCCCTCGTTGGGCCAAAAAGGAACTTTTGGCCAGCTTGGGGGGGCCTCCTGACCCCCCCAAGCTGGCCAAAAGTTCCTTTTCGGCCCAACGAGGGTCCCGGAGCGAACCCGCGGGGAATCACGTGACGCCGCGTCACTCCGACGTGGCGCCGACGTCACGTGCTCCTCGCAAAGGAGTTCAGAAATGGCGTCCTGACTCCCCGCTGGATCACCAGGGAGTTGTGGTAAGTCTTGGGGGGGGGGGATTAAGGAGGGTGAGGGGTTTAAATTTTTATTTGCACGTATGGACATAGACTCAACTTATGGAATTCTCCATATGTCCATATTGACCTCAAATGGGACCCCCTTTCGACTTATGAACATAAACTTTTGCTCTGCACATCCCTAGGAGTTAATAAACGTGTGGATAATGGTGAGCCAGTGAAAATACTATATTTGCATTTTCAGAAGCTTTTTCACAAAGTCCCTTATGAAAGACTCCTGAGAAAAATAAAAAGTCATGGGATAGGAGGAGATGTCCTATTGTTAAAAGATAGGAAATTGAGAGTAGGATTAAAAGATCAGTTTTCTCAGTGGAGCAGGATAAACATTTCTCAGTGGAGAAGGAGTGTCTCAGGGATCTATAGTGGGACTGGTGCTTTTTAATAATTTTATAAATGGTCTGGAAAGAGGTACAGTGAGTGAGGTGATCAGATTTGCAGAAGACGCAAACTTATTCAGAGTAATTAAATCTCAAGCAGATTATGATAAATTGCAGGAGGACCTTGCAAAACTGGAAGATTGCAAATGGCAAATGAAACTTAGGGCCTCATTTTCCAATATCGCATTGGTAACGCATTAGGGGGCGTTACCAATGCAAATGAGGCTTCTTTCGTGCAGTGGGGAAACATCGCGTGCGGCGATGTTTTCGCCATGCGCGAAAACATTAACGCAATTCACGATGTTTTCCCAATGTGCGATGATTCTTTGGGTGTTTCATCGCAGTGCACGATATTTGCCGGTTTAATCATCGCGGTCTACGATAGTTCCGGACAGCCCGGCTCAGAGAGAGAGAGAGAGAGAGAGAGAGCCTTACCATAGTCCGTATGCCCTAGACAGGTATTTTAATCAAGGCTCTCTCTCTCTCTCTCTCTCTCTCTCTCTCTGAGCCGGGCTGTCCGGAACTATCGTAGACCGCGATAATCCTTTTCTGGCCTGTAGCGCACTCCATAATGCAAATTTGAGGGTTGTAGTTATCAGCCGCGCTAACACTGCGGCTGTTTCGCCGCACACGATAAACAGGTTCCCGCTTTACATATGCGCCGCCCCAACTCCGCCCCCTGAATACCAAATTACTAATTTGCATTCGCAAATCGCGTTAACAGCTGTTAACGCGATTTGCGAATTTATCGCACGCGGTAAAGTGCTTGGAAAATGAGGCCCTTAATGTGGTAAAGATTAAAGTGATACACACAGAGAAAAGTAACCTTCACTGTAGTTACAAAATGTTATTTATTTATGCATTTATTTTGAAATATTTATTATCTGCTTATAATGAAACTTTCAAGTTAAGCGGATCAGAAGATAACATATAGCAATAAAATAACAAACAAAACGTAAAATAAATGCAATTAAAAATTTCAATTAAATGCATCCTTAAACAATAGCGTCTTTAGCTGTCTTCTGAAAAAGTTTAAATCAGTCAACATCTGTAATTCAACTGGTAAATCATTCCAGAGTTTAGGACCAATTGAGGAAAAAGAATTATTTCTTGTTGCCATAATTAAATTTGGCCCTTAAAAGGGACACTGAATTCTGTTGATTAGCAGACCATAATGATCGATTAGATAAATCAAATGTAAATAATTTTGTAAGAGAAGGTAAATGAGTGTTTAAGGCTGTAACAACCAGAATCAACACTTTAAATTACATTTCACCCTATACAAAATCAGAAACCAATGAAGCTGACGCATTTGGCGGGTAATATTCTCATGGGAAGAACTTTTTGTAACTAAATGCAGAACTTGCAGGCAGTTTTGGGGTAAACCAACATACAGGGGTGGATCTTAAAAGCCCTGCACGCGTAAATCCTCCTGGATTTACGCGCGCAGGGCACTCGGGCGCCGGCGCACCTATTTTGTTTAGGCCGCCGGTGCGCGCAAGTCCCGGGGCTTCGTAAAAGGGGCAGGAGGGGGCGTGTCCAGGGGCATGTCGGCTGGCTGGGGGTGTGTCCGGGGGTGTGTCCGGGAGTCAGGGGCGGTCCGAGGCAGGTCCGGGGGCATGGTAATGGTTTGGGGCGGGCCAGGAGGGCAGTCCTGAGTCCCCTGGCACTGTGCCGAGGGATGCCAAGGTGGCATGTGCAAGTTACGCCTGCTTCAAGCAGGCGTAACTTGCACAACAAAGGTAGGGGGGGGGCTTTAGGTAGGGCTGGGAGGTGGGGTAGATAGGAGAAAGGAGGGGAAGGTGGGGGGACGCGGAGGGAATGGAAGCAGGCTGCGCGGCTCAGCGAGCTCAGACTGCCAATTTTGCACAGCCTTGCATGCAACAACCCCGGATTTTATAAGATACGGGCGGCTACGCGCGTATCTTATAAAATACCGCGTACTTATTTAAGATCTACCTGACAATGAATCACAGTAATTCACCTTTGACAGAATAAAAGCTTGGACAACTGCTCTAAAGTCTTTCAAGTCGAAGATGGATCTTAAATGATGTAGGAGACGAAGCTTAAAATAAGTAGTGGGAAGAATACTAAGCAATTGGATCTTAAAGTCCAAAGAAGAGTCAAAATGAAGCCTAGGTTTTTCATCTGATCCATATAAGGAACAATTTCTGAGCTGTATTAGAATGGAGAAGTGATCTTACTATGTGTGCCTGACTCAGGCTGAGTTTCACCCCCCACGGGGGCTGCCTCAGGGGCTAAAACTTATAAATAACAAATATAATGGAACATACAAGACAAATAACAGAAAACAATTTAAAATCAAAGTTACATACCAAAAGGTAAGACCTAGATTCTGAAAGCATATCAGAACTGCTTACAATGAATAAAACAAATAAACTGAAGACACAGTACAATATGATTTTTACACTGGATTGTGTATAAAAGGTCTTAATATATATGGATATCCTTTCATAAAATTAATTCACAAGGTATCTGTAGTCTGGTGGTCTGTGGGTAATGCATAAGATATACATTAAAATGTTCCATATATTAAAAATATATAAATAATAAAAAATAAAACAAAAATTCAAATTAACTTCAGAAGTGTAAATGCATAAATGGGAGCATGCAAATTAGATGGATATTAAAAAACAGGGGTAAACTGGCGGTGCTACTTTATTGGGTGTGTGATATTCCATTCTAAAGACAATAAAAACCATAATGACTGACACCATTGTTAACTATTGTGATTAACAAAAACAAATTTTTTTTGACTCAAAGTGAAAAGAAGCAATTAGCTTAACACTAACTAAAAGGAAAAAATTGTTTTTATAAGATCATGCCACATCATAAAACCTTGAGCTCATGTTACCAATGCAGGAAGCTAATAATAAGAACGTGGTGTTTTAGACAGTCTCTCACATCAATAATTTAAAGAAAGCAGTTGGCCATGCACAATCTAAAAATAAGCCTGGACCGATACAGAAAATAGATTTTAATCTTAGACTACCTCAAATTAAACCGGCTCCGTATTCACTTCGAGCGGCAGTAACAGGAAAAAAAAATATCCTGACGCTAAATTTGTACCAGAACGACAGTGAGTCTAAAATAAATAATAAAATGAAAACTTAAATCGGACCTACATTCATTGAGCAGAAATCACTCGTAGTAGATGCAGCTTTAAACAGCGTCTCCGATTTGAAAAGCAGCATTGGCAATGAGGTCTCAGTGTGGACTTTAAATATTTTAAAAGCTGCGCCAAAATGCACTGAGGTAGATCTTCAAAAAATACGCGCGTGCGTACTTTTGTTCGCGCCATCGGCGCAAACAAAAGTACACCAGATTTTATAAGATACGCGCGTAGCCGCACGTATCTTATAAAATGCGGGGTCGGCGCGCGCAAAGCTGCGCAAAATCTGCAGCCTGCGCGTGCCGAGCCGCGCAGCCTGCCTCCATTCCCTCCGAGGCCGCTCCAAAATCGGAGCGGCCTCAGAGGGAACTTTCCTTCCGTGTCCCCCCACCTTCCCCTCCCTTCCCCTATCTACCCTATCTACCCCACCCCCCAGCCCTACCTAAATCCCTAGGGGCGGCGCGTATTTTTTGAAGATCTACCTCAGTGCTTGAAGCAGGTGTAACTTGCGCGCGCCATCCTGGCATCCCCCGGCACAGGCCACAGTGCCGGGGGACTCGGGACCACCCTCCCGGCCTGCCCCCGAACCGTCGCCACACCCCCCGGACAAGCCCCCTCCCGCCCCTTTTAGGAAGCCCCGGGACTTACGCGCATCCCGGGGCTTTGCGCGCGCCGGCGGCCTATGCAAAATAGGCGCGCCGGTGCGTTAGTGCCCTGCGCGCGTAAATCCAGGAGGATTTACGCGTGCAGGGGTTTTAAAATCTACTCCATGTCTATCAATTGAAAAATGTCGCAAAAATGTCGCTGTCAGTCAAATAATGGGGGAGTGGCCTCGAAGTCAGAGCGCGTTCTGCAACCTCACTAAAACTGCTTAAAATGTATTTTTGTGAGATATCTTAAGAGTATGCTATTAATAAAAACTATATACTGGACTACCAGTAAAATAAGGATACTGACCTACTCCCAAGAGTATGTTATAAATAAAAACAAAAAATAAAAATCAAACAAAACAAATAGAGACAGTGGACTGACCAGTGCACAACCTAAATCAAAACTGATTTCGAAGTCTAGACATTATAAATTCTCCCATATAAATGTATTAGGAAAAATATTAAAATAATAAAATATTGGTAAAAAAAATTGTAAAAAATCCCAACCACACAGATGAATGTAAAATCAAAAATGAATAAATAGCCAGATAAAATCATATAAAATGTGACTGTGTCCGCCAATTACAAGAATACAGAATAATCAATTTCAAAATTTAAACCGTTGGGTTCCATAGTGTTGAATTAAAAAATGAATTTCTGTTCTAGTTGTAATAATATTTTATCCATGTCACCGCCCTGCCAATGCGGAATCACCTGTTGAAGTACACAAAATTTATAATCATTAAAATTATGGTTCATCTGTAATGTGTGTTGTACTATTGGTTTAGACTCTATTCTTCTTTTGATACTGCTCTTCTATGACCCATTTGTTAAATTGTCTTATGGTTTCTCCAACATAAGCTTTATTGCAATACAGATTACCAAATAAACAACTCCTTTAATTTTGCAGTTATTAAATGATCTTAATTTGAATGTTCTATTTGTTCCTGGGATCTGTAAGCTCGTGACTTTCATACTCACTGAGCAAACGGAGCAACTGCCGCAAGGACCATGTCCTGGAAGTCTTTTGTCTATAATTTTGTTGACCGGTAATGCTGATGGGGAAACTAATTCTTTGATATATTTTTCTCTCTTTTATTAGCTATCATAAGATTTTTTCCTTTAAAACATGGTAACAACTTAAAACTGACCAATGTTTTTTGAGAATATTCGTTATAGGGAAAGACGTGTGTGTATGTTATTGGGAATACAACACGTTCCATAGGTTTCTTGACTTGGGTAGTGAGCAATGTATTCCGACTCATTATAGATGCTTTTTTAAAACCTTCATCTATATATTATTTTGGATAGGATTTTTCTAGAAACCTATCTTTTATTTCATTTGATCGTAATAAGAACATTTCATCATCTCCACATAATCTTTTGAGTCTGGGAAATTGAGAATATGGTAAGTTTCTTTCTAATGATTTATTATGGCAACTACTCTACTATTATGGCAGCCACTCCCGGTCATCCCCCCTGCCTACTCTGCTACTAACTTCCCACCTCACACTCGCAACCTAGGAGTTATTATTGATAATCACCTCTCTTTCAAACCATTCATCAAATCCATTATAAAGGACTGCTACTTTAAACTGCAAACAATAAAGAAGCTCAGACCCTTGCTACATTTCAATGATTTCCGTACAGTCCTTCAAGCTATTATCTTTTCAAAGATTGACTACTGTAATGCGCTCTTACTTGGCATTCCCGCAATTCACACTAGACCACTCCAACTTCTACAAAATGCCGCCGCTCGCATCCTGTCAAACACAAAGAAAAGAGATCACATCACCCCCGCACTTATGGAACTACACTGGCTCCCTATACAGTCACGAATTCTTTATAAAACTCTCTCAATCATACACAAAAGTCTATTAAACTCCAACCTCAACTGGCTCAACCCCCCCCTCGTACCCCGTACCTCCAAGAGACCTACACGCCCAGCACTCCAAGGAACACTCCAAGCCCAATCTATTAAATCCTTTAAGCTTTCCTCCACTATTAACAGAGCCTTTTCTCTGGCCGGCCCCACGATATGGAACTCTATGCCCCATGATATTCGCACTGAGACCTATACCCCCGCTTTCAAAAAGAAACTTAAAACCTGGCTCTTCCAACAAGCTTACTCCATCACACCCCCTATTACATAACTCCCCCTCCGACCCTTACCCTTACTCGGATTTCCTGATATGACCACCTCTATGCTTGTCGATTTGGTACTGTGCACTAATTCTGTATATAGTTTTGATGTAAATAGTTTTGATGTAAGGGCTCCCCCCTAATTTCAATTATATGTTTCCTAGTTCAGTATATTATCTGTTTTATGTAAGGGCCCCGCCCAATGGTTTTGTGTTCACTGTAAACCGATGCGATGTGCGAATGGTCATCGATATAAAAGAAACGTTAAATAAATAAATAAATAAATAAACTAGAATAGTGCAGAAGCTTATTGGTGTCTGTTGGTTTCCTATATATATATATATGTTTTAAAAGCACCATTATTAAAATACACTAAAATGTCTAAAAATGGAATATTACAATAATTAAAATTCATTGGAAATTTTAAATTATAAGAACATAAGAACATGCCATGCTGGGTCAGTCCAAGGGTCCATCAAGCCCAGCATCCTGTTTCCAACAGTGGCCATTCCAAGCCATAAGAACCTGGCAAGTACCCAAAAAGTAAGTTTATTCCATGTTACCGTTGCTAGTAATAGCAGTGGCTATTTTCTAAGTCAACTTAATTAATAGCAGGTAATGGACTTCTCCTCCAAGAACTTATCCAATCCTTTTTTAAACACAGCTAAACTAACTGCATTAACCAAATCCTCTGGCAACAAATTCCAGAGCTTAATTGTGCGTTGAGTAAAAAAGAACTTTCTCCAATTAGTTTTAAATGTGCCACATGCTAATTTCATGGAGTGCCCCCTAGTCTTTCTATTATCCGAAAGAGTAAATAACCGATTAACATCTACCTGTTCTAGACCTCTCATGATTTTAAACACCTCTATCATATCCCCCCTCAGCTGTCTCTTCTCCAAGCTGAAAAGTCCTAACCTCTTTAGTCTTTCCTTATAGGGGAGCCGTTCCATTCCCCTTATCATTTTGGTAGCCCTTCTCTGTACCTTCTCCATTCCAATTAAATCTTTTTTGAGATGCAGCAACCAGAATTGTACCCAGTGGGGTGGATTTTCAGAGCCCTGCTCGCCTAAATCCGCCCAAAACCGGGCAGATTTAGGCGAGCAGGGCCCTGCGCGCCCGTGAGCCTATTTTACATAGGCCTACCGGCGCGCGCAGAGCCCCGGGACTCGCATAAGTCCCGGGGTTCTCCGAGGGGGGCGTGTCGGGGGCGGGCCCGGTCGTCGCGGTGTTTAGGGGGCGTGTCGGCAGCGTTTTGGGGGCGGGTACGGGGGAATGGCTACGGCCCGGGGGTTCCGGGGGCGTGGCCGCGCCCTCCGTACCCGCCCCCACGTCGCGTCCCGGCGCGCAGGAGGCCCACTGGCGCGCGGGGATTTACTTCTCCCTCCGGGAGGCGTAAATCCCCCGACAACGGTAAGGATGGGGTTTAGACAGGGCCGGGCGGGTGGGTTAGGTAGAGGAAGGGAGGGGAAGGTGAGGGGAGGGCATTAGAGGATTCCCTCCGAGGCCGCTCCGATTTCGGAGCGGCCTCCGAGGGAACGGGGGTAGGCTGCGCGGCTCGGCGCGCGCCGGCTATACAAAATCGATAGCCTTGCGCGCGCCGATCCCGGATTTAGCGGATACGCGCGGCTCCGCGCGTATCTACTAAAATCCAGCGTACTTTTGTTTGCGCCTGGAGCGCCAACAAAAGTACGCCTATGCGCGCTATTTGAAAATCTACCCCAGTATTCAAGGTGAGGTCTCACTATGGAGCGATACAGAGGCATTATGACATTTTCCGTTTTATTCACCATTCCCTTTCTAATAATTCCCAACATTCTGTTTGCTTTTTTGACTGCCGCAGCACACTGCACCGACGGGTTGTAGCACTTGGGTTGTAGCACTTAATATGGAACCTAACATTGAAGCACTTAATATGGAACCTAACATTGTGTAACCATTGCATGGGTTATATTTCCCTATATGCATTACCTTGCACTTATCCACATTAAATTTCATCTACCATTTTGATGGCCAATTTTCCAGTCTCACAAGGTCTTTCTGCAATTTATCACAATCTGCTTGTGATTTAACTACTCTGAACAATTTTGTATCATCTGCAAATTTGATTATCTCACTCGTCGTATTTCTTTCCAGATCATTTATAAATATATTAAAAAGTAAGGGTCCCAATAAAGATCCCTGAGGCACTCCACTGTTCACTCCCTTCCACTGAGAAAATTGTCCATTTAATCCTACTCTCTATTTCCTGTCTTTTAGCCAGTTTGCAATCCACGAAAGGACATTGCCACCTATCCCATGACTTTTTACTTTTCCTAGAAGCCTCTCATGGGGAACCTTGTCAAACACCTTCTGAAAATCCAAGTATACTACATCTACCGGTTCACCTTTATTCACATGTTTATTAACTCCTTCAAAAAAGTGAAGAAGATTTGTGAGGCAAGACTTGCCTTGGGTAAAGCCAAGCTGACTTTGTTCCTTCTATATGTTCTGTCCTTCTATATGTTCTGTGATTTTGATGTTTAGAACACTTTCCACTATTTTTCCTGGCACTGAAGTCAGGCTAACCGGTCTGTAGTTTCCCGGATCGCCCCTGGAGCCCTTTTTAAATATTGGGGTTACATTTGCTATCCTCCAGTCTTCAGGTACAATGGATGATTATAATGGTAGGTTACAAATTTTTACTAATAGGTCTGAAATTTCATTTTTTAGTTCCTTCAGAACTCTGGGGTGTATACCATCCAATCCAGGTGATTTACTACTCTTAAGTTTGTCAATCAGATCTACCACATCTTCTAGTTTCACCATGATTTGATTCAGTCCATCTGAATCATTACCCATGAAAACCTTCTCCAGAACGGGTACCTCTGCAACATCCTCTTCAGTAAACACCGAAGCAAAGAAATCATTTAATCTTTCCGCGATGGCCTTATCTTCTCTAAATTCCCCCTTAACCCCCTCGATCATCTAATGGTCCAACTGACTCCCTCACAGGCTTTTGCTTTGGATATATTTTAAAAAGTTTTTACTGTGAGTTTTTGCCTCTACGGCCAACTTCTTTTCAAATTCTCTCAGCCTGTCTTATCAATATCTTACATTTAACTTGCCAGCATTTATGCATTATCCTATTTTCTTCTGTTGGATCCTTCTTCCAATTTGTGAATGAAGATCTTTTTGCTAAAATAGCTTCTTTCACTTCCCCTTTTAAACATGCCGGTAATCGTTTTGCCGGTAGATATAGTATACTTGGATTTTCAGAAGGCGTTTGACAAAGTTCCTCATGAGAGGCTTCTAGGAAAAGTAAAAAGTCATGGGATAGGTGGCGATGTCCTTTCGTGGATTGCAAACTGGCTAAAAGACAGGAAACAGAGAGTAGGATTAAATGGGCAATTTTCTCAGTGGAAGGGAGTGAACAGTGGAGTGCCTCAGGGATCTGTATTGGGACCCTTACTTTTTAAATATATTTATAAATGATCTGGAAAGAAATACGACGAGTGAGATAATCAAATTTGCAGATGATACAAAATTGTTCAGAGTAGTTAAATCACAAGCAGATTGTGATAAATTGCAGAAAGACCTTGTGAGACTGGAAAATTGGGCATCAAAATGGTAGATGAAATTTAATGTGGATAAGTAAGGTGATGCATATCATCTCTGGTGACCCCACACTCTTTATGTGAACAGATGCCATTCGAGTTCCCGGTTAAGCCCTTTCGGGGCTACCGTGTCAAGGCGGAAAATCCACCTCTGCTCAATTCTACCCAGCTGCTCATTATAGTTTCCACCGCGAGAAGAGCGGGGGACAACCTCAATAATGGAAAAGACTAAGTCGGACAGAGAGTGTGACTGTTGAGCCCAATGTGTTACTAGGGGTTCATTTTCACGAGAATTACGTATATTTGAGCAATGCTCAATAATACGTGTTTTTATCATTCTACTGGTTTTTCCCACATAAATTAAGGGGCAAGGGCAAATAATAGTATAAATCACCCCCCTTGAAGTACAGTCCGAGGAAGCCCGAAGTGGAAAAACCTCTTGTGTGATCGGATGTATAAAAGATGTACAGGTTACAGTGTGTTGACACATGATACGACGCCCACAGGGCTGATGTCCAATTGAGGACATCCGCTGTGGGAAATTTCATTTTTTCCTGCAGTTCGGGCTGATTTTATTTCGTCTGCCCCTCTAAACTTGCCCCAACCCTTCAGATTAAAAAAACAAAAACAAACCCACCCCAGCCCTTCCAATTGAATTAATTGCAATCCCCACCCTCCTGACTCCCCAAGACTTGCCTGACCCCACCCCATGACTTACTGAGCGCCCCTGGTGGTCCACGTATCTTTTAAAATCCAGCGTACTTTTCTTTGCGCCTGTTGTGCGAACAAACGTACATGTGCGCCTACTTTTTTAAAATCTGCCCCTTAGTGTTTGGGTACTTTCCAGGTTCTTGTAGCCTGGTTTGGCCACTGTTGGAAACAGGATGATGGGTTTGATGGACCCTCGGTCTGATCAAATATGGCAATTTCTTATCTTCTAAGTTGATAGCTTTATGTCTTCATAATATAAACTGTTGGTTATCTCATAATAAATTGATGTTAAATATTTCAAAAACTGAAATAATTATTTTAAGTAAATTCGTGCTGCATAATAGTCCAAACTCACTTCAGTTTTTATGATCACAGCATCATATTTTCCCAAGAATGAAACCTGGAGTTAATTGTTGACCCCAATTTGTCCTTAGTATCACACAGCAAAGAGATTGTTAAATCTTCCTTTTCAAATTGCGCATGATCAGAAGATTTTAGTCCTTATTCAAGCCACAAGACCATTGCTCTGTTCTTCAGGCATTGATTTTGGTTCAGTTAGATTATTATAACACTTTTTATACTGGGCCCCCAACCAACGTATTGCATCCACTGCTAATATTGCAGAATGCTGTGGCACATGAATGTGTGAGCATATAACCCTTGTGCTATCAGCATTACACTCTTTAAATGGAAATCTGTTACATGGAGGTCTCTGATTTCTGGACTAACCCAGTTTTAAGGGTATATAAAGTACCTCATTTATTGAGACCAACAACATGAAGTTCTATCCATAAAGTCGGCACATTTGGACAGTAGGAGGGAAGGACCTTATTCTGGAATAGATCTGGACAATTGTATGCGGAAAATATTTCAAAGGGACCCTGAAAACTTATTTATTTAGGCCAACATTTAATTGTGATCCATCTACATAAGATGTAGGATAGTAAATATTATGTTGAAGCAAGCTGTGTTGGTGTTATATATTGATTTTATGTAGGTTTGATTTATAATGCACCTCAAACTTCTTGTAACGAGTGTGGACAATATGTTTTGATAAATTCGAATTCAATCTCATCTGAGATCTCTGCAAAGTCATTCAGCATCAGCGAGTTCTTATAGGTCACCCATGCAGCAACGGTGGCGCATTTCAAACTAGGAGCCACATTACTGAGATGCATCCTCTGACTAAAGTGGAATGCGGATTTCAGGAGCTTCATTGAGCCACTCTGAAGAACATGCTTGGTGTGGTGATTAAGCACATGCTAAATAAATACCAGCGTGAACAGGAAAGGAGGCAGAACCTGAAAGTGCAACGTATAGGAAGGTTCCACTTTCTGCTTGCTTCAAATCAAATATATATTATCTGGTTCTTGCCAAAACAGCCAGTCAAATATATTTTATGATAGGAGATATTTGAGAAAGCTTCAGATTAAATTGATATTCACTTTCTAGAGGACAAAGCCTGGAGTGAATAAATTTGATTGACTATAATCTGTTAAAGATGATTAATTCAGTCCGGTTTTGCAGTTTTATATTCTTAGGTAGTAAATGGATTAGAAATAAAGAACAAAGTGATTTATTGAATTATGGACATTTTTTTAGAGGAAAATTAGATCAGTGGATATGATGTAGCAATATTTTCAGGAAAATGCTGATCAGGTAACAAACTGATTTGTCTGCATGAATTTCTGAATAAATCAACACCCCACCCCTTCATTTTGTACAGATTTTTGAACAAATGTCAACCTCTGCATTCCTTTAAGGCAAGAATTTTGAATAAATGTTCTGGTGTATACTAGAGCCAGAACATGTGGATTTGTATGATAATGTCTTAGTAGGATGTATTTTCTGGGCTTAGAATAACACATTCCTTTTCCTGCTAATTTTTACCCCCATGTTTCCTCAGCCACGTTTACATTAGATAGAGTCTCAAGGCAATGTTTCATTTAGAAAATCAAGACTAAAACCACAGGACAGTTGACTGCATTCTTTGGAGGCTTCAGTTTTCAAAAACAAATTGACAGTCCAGGAATTAAATTTCTGTGCAGATTTATCATTACAATAATTACATTAAAAATTGAAAAGTTTGACTTGATTTTACTAGTATTTAGCCTTCTTGACTGGATCCTGGTTGGGAAATCCTGATAAGTATGTACAATTAAAATTGGATTAGTTTCATTTCTCTATGTTTTTGTTGTATTATTATTTAATTGTTTTGTTTCACTACTTAAAATGCATTTTTGTATTTGTTTGTGTATGCCTTTGCTTGCATGCATAAAAACAGTTTTATCCACATAAAAAATGTATGTGGGTAGAGTAATAAATGCATATCCCTAGCCCTGTTTTGTTCATAAACAGTCTCCATGCAATAACTATGAATTGAAATTGCACTGCATCATATTGCCGCTGTATCATAAGCTGCTCTGTAAAATTAAATTTTAATTCATGCTTTATCTATGTCATAGGTAAAGCATATGCTACTTTATGAAGAAAATAAGATGGTAAATGCTAACCAATATGGTGAAAATCTATAAAGGCACTAAGTGCAAAGCCCTTGAAACAATAAGCCAAGAGAGTACTATAAAGAAGGAAGCCTTTGGGTACATCATTCACAGGAATAATCCTAGATTTACCACATTTCCCCACCCTTCAGTTATTTTCAATGAAGTAAGCAAATTAGAAAATTATAACAAGATGAGTTGCAAAAGTTGTTAGGAGTTCATGTTTTCAATTAACCAATGTCTTGCAGGGAGACTCCCAGTGGTTCATATTGTAATCTCTTATGAATCATGCATATGGCACATATGAGTTACAAATGACTCCAGAAACAATGACCTCATTAGACACGTTTATTGTTTTGTATTTTATGCAGTGTTTCTGATTGGGAATCCATAATCTGCCAGTGAAAATATTTGCACTGAAATGCAGAAGTCAGCAGAAAGGGCCATTGCTTCCCTTAGTCTGCCTCTTGTGCTGTCACAGGCCTTCCTTGCTCTCTGCGCTTCTCTTTCCTTCTACCACTAAAGCTCCTTTTCTATATCCCATGCATGATTGAATTCTGCTACCATTTTGTGTATCAGGAGGCCACCACTTATTTACTTACATTACTTCCTTCTCTTTCATTTAATGACCCCTTCTTCCTCAACGTTTCATTCTATGGAAATGCTACCTCGTGTAACTTCCATGAAGCTTGCAAGATATTTCAAGGTTTCTATTCTATTTCCCACTTTCTTTCCCTCTTCTGGAGAATTCATCTTTAGCTCCTTCAGTCTTTCTGTGCATGACTTATGATGCAGTCCATGGACCACTTTGGTGGCCCTGTTTTTGAATTGTTTCTTCCTTTTGTAGACATGGTCTCTAGACTTGAACATTCAGCACAGTTCTCATGGCACATCTGGTCAGATACCTGCAGAAGGGCACTGTTATTTGCCTCTCTTTGTGCACCCCAGTATAACTATTAGCTTTGCCAGCTGTTTGGTGACCTTGACTGGCTTCCTTGAGGTCATAAGATAAGAACATAAGATGTGTCATACTGGGTCAGACCAAGGGTCCATCGATTCCACTGTCCTGTTTCCAACAGTGGCCAATCCAGGTCACAGGTACCTGGCAGGATCTCAAAAGGTTGATAGAGTCCATGCTGCTTGCCCCAGGGATATGCAGTGGATTTCCCCAAGTCCCATTTAATAAAGGTTTATGCATTTCTCTAAACCAAAAAAAGGGGGGAACCAAAATATCTTAAAAAGTGAAGGCTAATTTGTCAATGAAGAATAATTTTTCAATGATACTTTTATAGGTGTCAGCAAGCCAGACGGCACGTTCAACTAACATTCATTCAAAATGATTACCATCAAGATTGGGAATTTGTTTATAAAAGTCTTTTTATTGAAGTATTTTGATTTTTTAACAGGACACATTTTTGCATGCTACACAAAAGAAAATGTATAAGGTGGATGATTAAAAAGATCGGGCAGTTCAATGTTAGTCTGGCTTGCCCGACACCTATAAAAGTATCCTTGAAAAATCATTCTTCATTAACAAATTAGCCTTCACTTTTTAAGATATTTTGATTCCCCCCTTTTTTTGGTTCTGTTCATGTTCATATGGGTGAGTATTTTGGCTCTGTTGTGATGTGATTATGAATTTCTCTTCCAGAAAGTTTTTTTAAACCCAACTACACTAACAGCTTTCACCAGAGATCATGACCCTCAGATTTCTTTCCTGTTTGGTGACTGTTAGTGCTTCACCTCCCAAAAAGTATTTGGTCTTTGGATTTATTTACATTTTTCTAAATTAATAAGGTCCATATTCAAAAGTCATTTAGATGGATATTGTAATAGTTTTCCATCTAAATGACTTACCTGACTTTATCTGCCTAAATTCTGCCAGTCCCAGCCATCAAACCCCAGGGAGCAGTGAGACAGCCGGACTTTTAACCAGCCCCTTGTTTATCAATGCACAGATACAGTTTAGTGAGGAGGAGGAGGAGCAGTGACAGCTGCAACACAGCCCACTCAGGGACGTTCTGGGCTGAGCCAGCCCACTCAATGTCAATTTAAATCTTTCGGCCTTAATGAAGGAGGCATCCATTCTGCAATGGCCTCGCTACAGTACACCACATGGGCAGCAGGAGGAAGTAGGCAGTGAGCCAGAACAGCCCATCAACCCCTTATGTCCCTTCTGGAGGCGGAAAATGCCTGTCACCACATGACAGGCACTGCACCTGCATCGTCCACAGCACCAGCACTGCCCCCGGCACCAGCTCTGGCCACAGCACCAGCACTGCCCCAGCATCAGCTCTGGCCACAGCACCAGTTCCGTCACCACCACCGTCACCACCACAGGGCTCCATGCTCCAGCAGCTGGAAAGGAGCCATCGCGTCCAGTTACACCAGATATGGGTAGAGATAGTTCACCTGAAGAGGGCTGTCAACATGCAAACCCAGACGGCAGCGCAGACACAGACTCTTACAACAGTGGTAACATCCGTAAATAACCTAACCGCTATATTGATGGAGATTTTACAAAGGATGCCAGAACCTGCTACCAAAATGATAAGGGGAATGGAACAGCTCCCCTATGAGGAAAGACTAAAGAGGTTAGGACTTTTCAGCTTGGAGAAGAGATGACTGAGGGGGGATATGATAGAGGTGTTTAAAATCATGAGAGGTCTAGAACGGGTAGATGTGAATCGGTTATTTACTCTTTCAGATAGTAGAAAGACTAGGGGGCACTCCATGAAGTTATCATGGGGCACATTTAAAACTAATCGGAGAAAGTTCTTTTTTACTCAACGCACAATTAAACTCTGGAATTTGTTGCCAGAGGATGTGGTTAGTGCAGCTAGTATAGCTGTGTTTAAAAAAGGATTGGTTAAGTTCTTGAGGAGAAGTCCATTACCTGCTATTAATTAAGTTGACTTAGAAAATAGCCACTGCTATTACTAGCAACAGTAGCATGGAATAGACTTAGTGTTTGGGTACTTGCCAGGTTCTTATGGCTTGGATTGGCCACTGTTGGAAACAGGATGCTGGGCTTGATGGACCCTTGGTCTGACCCATGTTCTTATGTTCTTATGTAACTTCCCCAGCATCAGAGGTCTCATCACCATGCAGCAGTACCCAGCCCAAGAGACAACCCAGAGGTAGGCCCCCCAAGGACATGCCACCCCCAAATGGCAAGCCACAGCATGGCAAAGGCCCATGAACCACACAAATAGCTGGCTTGCAGTCCCCAAAAAACAAGACTTTTTAGACAAACCTGGCCAGCCCTCTGTACAGAGTTCCTGTGCCAGCTAGATGGAAGAAGCCTAATGGGCCGTCCAGACTACAGAGTTCCTGTGCTTGCTTGATAATGGGTCTGTTCTATTGTGTGCCACTATTGTCCTCCAGGCCACTTCTAATGCCCACCTTGATGCTCTTCCCATACTCCAGCCTCCTTGAGGCCATCTCCTGTCATGGTCCAGTTCCTATCTCTTTTCACCATATCTCATCTCCTGCTCTAGATGCTGATGTCTCATCTCATCCTTCTGCCGCCTCCAGGTTGGTATCTCATCTCATCTCATCTCAGTCTGCTGCCACTTCCATGCTGGTGTCTCATCTGATCTCAGCCTGCTGCCACCTCCATGCTGGTCTCTCATCTCATCTCAGCCTGTTGCCACCTCCATGCTGCCATGTATTCTCCTGGGGCTCCTGCCTCCTGCCTCCATGCTGCAAAATCACAGAACATATAGAAAGACATGGTTTAATGGAACAAAGTCAGCATAGCTTTACCCAAGGCAAGTCTTGCCTCACAAATCTGCTTCACCTTTTTGAAGGAGTTAATAAACATGTGGATAAAGGTGAACCGGTAGATATAGTATACTTGGATTTTCAGAAGGCGTTTGACAAAGTTCCTCATGAGAGGCTTCTAGGAAAAGTAAAAAGTCATGGGATAGGTGGCGATGTCCTTTCGTGGATTGCAAACTGGCTAAAAGACAGGAAACAGAGAGTAGGATTAAATGGGCAATTTTCTCAGTGGAAGGGAGTGGACAGTGGAGTGCCTCAGGGATCTGTATTGGGACCCTTACTGTTCAATATATTTATAAATGATCTGGAAAGAAATACGACGAGTGAGATAATCAAATTTGCAGATGACACAAAATTGTGCAGAGTAGTTAAATCACAAGCAGATTGTGATAAATTGCAGGAAGACCTTGTGAGACTGGAAAATTGGGCATCCAAATGGCAGATGAAATTTAATGTGGATAAGTGCAAGGTGATGCATATAGGGAAAAATAACCCATGCTATAATTACACAATGTTAGGTTCCATATTAGGTGCTACAACCCAAGAAAGAGATCTAGGTGTCATAGTGGATAACACATTGAAATCGTCGGCTCAGTGTGCTGCGGCAGTCAAAAAAGCAAACAGAATGTTGGGAATTATTAAAAAAGGAATGATGAATAAAACGGAAAATGTCATAATGCCTCTGTATCGCTCCATGGTGAGACCGCACCTTGAATACTGTGTACAATTCTGGTCGCCGCATCTCAAAAAAGATATAATTGCGATGGAGAAGGTACAGAGAAGGGCTACCAAAATGATAAGGGGAATGGAACAACTCCCCTATGAGGAAAGACTAAAGAGGTTAGGACTTTTCAGCTTGGATAAGTTCTTGGAGGAGAAGTCCATTACCTGCTATTAAGTTCACTTAGAGAATAGCCACTGCCATTAGCAATGGTTACATGGAATAGACTTAGTTTTTGGGTACTTGCCAGGTTCTTATGGCCTGGATTGGCCACTGTTGGAAACAGGATGCTGGGCTTGATGGACCCTTGGTCTGAGCCAGTATGGCATTTTCTTATGTTCTTATGTTCTTATGTTCTTATGTCCCAGTCCTCAGCCTCCATGTTGTGCTCTTTGGTCCTAGTCCTGCCACTTTCTTGCTGAACTCTGCTGCCATGGCCCGTAGGCTGTCCCCCTGAGTGTTCTCTTTCTACATGGACTGTCTGGGGCCTTTATCTTGCCATCACATAGTTATGCTGCTATCAGCTGTAAC
Source organism: Rhinatrema bivittatum (assembly GCF_901001135.1). Lineage (NCBI taxonomy): Eukaryota > Metazoa > Chordata > Amphibia > Gymnophiona > Rhinatrematidae > Rhinatrema > Rhinatrema bivittatum. The sequence continues at coordinate 1,173,444 of NC_042623.1, read as the reverse complement.
ATGACAACTGTCCTGTAGCTATTGGGGTGCCGCTTCTGCTTTCTAAAGGCTTTGCTGTAATCATGATTCTGCAAAAAGCATAAGATGTTAAGCCTGTTTTTGTCATGATACCATTTCTATGAATGTATGTACAGATCTATACTCAAAGTGCAGTTCATTTCTGTGGCAATGCAATGAGCTATTTGATATCTTGTCCTTGTAGAATGTGATTACCAAAGACATTGACTTGTTTTTAATCTGTTGAATAAATTTGTTCTAGAATAAACTGCTCACAAGTTTGAAATAGACCTTTCTTGAATGTTTTCATTGTGTGGTTTTTTTTCTTAAGGATTGAGTAGGTCAAAGTTGTGGGCTGCACATGACCTTGCATGCTACAGTGGCCTTGCACATTTCAACTCAGTGTCCATGATGATCTATAGAGAAGAGGCTAAGGAAACCACTTTCCTGAAAAAGGGGAACTTAAAATTGGAGTGCTGTCAGGCCTCAGGTCTCCTGCCCCATGCCCCCCCCCCCCACTCATGTCAGCAACATGCTGGCTCAATGTCCTTCCCACAACCCATTTCTCTATATAAGCCCAACATTGATGCCAAGAATGGGCCATTCTCACTGCATCCACACATACATTGGACAGTTTCTTTACACCCACACCCCCCACCTCCCGAAACAGTGGAACCTTGGAGAGCCATGCACACCCCCAATTTACTGGACTATTAGGCCCACAACAGATAGTAGGTGTAACATAGAAACATAAAAATGATAGCAGAAAATGACCTAATGGTCCATCCAGTATTTGCCACTGTGTGCAAGTTAGCTTCAGGGCCCTCATTGGTTATTGTCTGAATCCAATTCCCTGTTATTCCTGTCATTGAAGAAGACAGCAAATGTGGAATTTGCATTGAAAGAATCAGGACAGTGAAATTCAAGAGAAATTAGGGAAGCTAACCAAATTGGTAATGCAGTAATAATGGGAGATTCCAATTACCCCAATACTGAGTGGGTAAGTGAAACATCAGGGCATGCTAGAGAGATAAAACTCCTGGATGAAATAAATGACAGTTTTATGGAGCAATTGGTTCAGGAACCAAAGAAAGAGGGAGCAATTTTAGATTTAATTATCAGTGGAGTGCAGGATTTAGTGAGAGAAGTAACGATGGTGGGGTAGCATGGCAATAGTGATCATAATATGATCAAATTTAAATTAATAACTGGAAGGGGGACAGTAAGTAAATCCATGGCTCTAGTGTCAGTGAATGACAAGATATGCTCTGCTCTTATCCTACCTTATTCACACGAGCCTCCTGGCCTTAGGAAAGGAGTTTATTATTTATTTAGAGATCTCCAATAGAGTTTCTTAGAGAAATAAACCAGACTGGATGTATGAAAATAACAGTTTCTTTATTCAGATAAAAGTTATAATCTTTTAATGCAGGTAATTTAACTTATGAGGCATTATACTTTTCTAATCTTATCTTAATCAAACAGTACAGAGCTATTAGAAAAAAGAACCTGAAAGAGGCTTCACTCGCCGTTGGTTCCAGCCACCTCTGAACACCTGACTGCAGTTGCGATTTGAGAAGGGAAGGCAAGGTGCTTTAACAACGTGAAAGAGAAGGAAAAGGGAAAGATTCAAAAGTGCCTCAAGCAAGTGACACCCCCCCCCCCCCCCGACGTCAGCGATCAGGTTGTTGACAAAAAGAACCTGAAAGAGGTGTCTCACGCCGTGCATCGCACACCGAAGGAACGTGACAAAGGGGCATACCCCTTTGTGCACCCCTTCGTGCAACTCATAGTGCTAGATATAGTAATTAAAATACATCAATTATTTGTTGTTTTTGTTGCTAGGTTTTTTATTTTCCCTATTGCATTTAATGAATGAATGATTTAATTAAATAAACCTCTGTATGTTTCACTGATACTCACATTATCTCCACACGGTTAATTATTGCTTTAGAACTTATTCACAAAAATACGTTTTTCTTTCCATTCTTTCCCCCACAATATACCTTGTCTTCCCAATCATAGACTATCTTTTTATCACAATTTGAATTTTATTTCCAAACTCCCTACATACAATCATTATCTTCCTTCCAAACAGTTTCCACATAATATAACTTAAAAAATTTTACCCAGAAGGCTTATTCCCATTTCCATCACTCATGATTTACAAATGGCCAGTTTCTCAGTTCTCACTCTCCTTCTTCTAAATGCTCATTCCATAACTAAGAAAATTCCCATCCTCAATGACCTTTTGATTGATCAATGCCCAGACCTTGTATGCATTACAGAATCCTGGCTCAAAAATTCTGATATTCCCCTTGTTAATCAATTGCCAACTAGCATTTATAATGTCTTCTCCATTCCTAGACCTAAAAAAAAAGGTGGTGGCCTCTTGTTTTTAGCTTCTAAAAAAACAAAATTTAATATTGTCCCAACCAACTCCTTATTACCCCTTGAAATTAGCCTATTCAAATCTAAAACTCTGCAAATTCTGTTGATTTATTCTCCTTCAGGATGTCATAATAAAGATCCAGATTCCTTTATTGAAACCATTTCATCTTCTATTAACACCAATTTCCCTACCATTATATTAGGAGATTTTAATCTCCACATTGATAAATCTCCTCTATCACCCTCATCGGAGCTTTTCCTTAACACTCTAATGGCTATGGACTTTAAACAAATAGTCAAATCCCCCACTCAAAAATCAGGCCACATTTTAGATTTAATATTCATTAATGACAAAATATCTCTCATTTCGCCCCCTTCTACTACCTCTATTCCCTGGTCAGATCATAAATTAATCCAAACTAAATTCCAAGTTGACTGCTCATGTATCCACTCCCACAAAAATGTAAAATTCATTGAATTCATCAAATCATGCCCTAGTGATATCCTGGCAAAAAAAACCTTCCGGAGGCCCTAAAACAATTGGATACTTCAAAACACATTATCTGCAGTGAACTCTTGGTTTTCAATAAATACAGAAACTGCTAAAATTATTTGCCCAACCATCAAAAAAGAGATAAAAAACCTCTGTAAAACACAAAACACCATGGTATAATTTAGATCTAAAAAATACAAAACGTCTATTAAGACAAGCTGAAAAAGCATGGAGAAAAAATCCTACAAATCAACTACATGATCAGTATAAAACATTACTATACATTTATTCTACTGACATCAACACAGCCAAACGAAATTACTATGCAAAAAGAATTCATGACTATCAATATAATCCGAAAGTACTTTTTGATTATGTTTCTCAACTGATTCATCCTATTAATTATGATTCACAAAAAGATTTACCATCAATATCCAGTCATGAATTTGCTCATTATCTTAAAGACAAAATATAAAAACTTGCCCCAATAAACTTACCTTCAAGTTCTGATTTTTTGACACCTACATCCTCTATTACTCCTATTTGGTCACAATTTGAGATCATCGCTTCCTCTGAGATTGAATCCATCATCCAGAAAATCAACCCAGCGGCTCATCCACTAGATGCCATTCCAATAAAAGTTCTTAAGCTAATTCCAAATTGTTTAGCTAAACCCATCACAAATATTGTTAACCTATCTCTCGAACAAGGTCTCTTTCCAAATTCCCTTAAATGTGCTGTAGTTAAACCAATACTAAAAAAGCCTCATCTAGATCCATCAATATTATCTAATTACCGGCCCATCTCCAAGCTACCTTTCCTTACAAAAATCATAGAAAAAACAGTTAATTTACAACTTTCGGAATTCTTAGAGAGCCAGAACATTCTTCTTCCTGCTCAACATGGTTTTAAGGAGGGCCACAGCACTGAATCTTTACTAATTACTTTGATTGATACAATTCATCGAGGATTCGACAAAGGAACCTCTTTCATCTTGATTCTTCTTGACATCTCTGCTGCGTTCGACTTGGTCAATCACAAGATACTTCTCCATAGACTAAAAAAAATTGGAATCAATGGTAGTATTCTTCAATGGTTTCATTCATTCCTTTATAATCAATCCTTCAATGTAACATATAAAAACAAAACATCTGACCTTATACCCCTTCCACAAGAAGTCCCTCAAGGCTCTTCTCTCTCACCTACTCTCTTCAACATTTACATGCTCCCTTTATGCCATTATCTGAATAAAATAGGCCTTTCATACTTTCTTTATATAGATGATGTTCAGATATTACTTCCAATTAAAGACAACATCAATAATACTTTTACTCAATGGGAACTATATCTTTCTGATATAAATAACATCCTATCTCAAATGGTGTTGTCCCTTAATCAGAATAAAACAGAATTTCTTCTTCTCTCTAACAAGTTATCATTGCCTACTATAGATTCCACAGTAATGCTCAAATATAAAATATCTACATCAGTCCGGGACCTTGGAATCACCATAGATAAGGATTTGAACTTTAAAATTCATATTAACAATTTAATTAAAGAAGGCTTTTATAAACTTCAAATTCTTAGAAAACTAAAACCTTTACTTCACCCCCCCAGACTATAGAACAGTTTTACAATCCCTACTTTTTTCTAAATTAAACTATTACAACTCCCTTTTAATAGGCTTAGCTGTGGCCACCATTAAACCCCTTCAGCTGCTCTAAAATGCTGCTTCAAGATCTTTAACAAATTGTAGAAAATGTGATCATAATACACCAGTTCTCAATCAGTTACATTGGCTGCCCATTTCTTTCAGATCACAATACAAGATTCTTATGCTTATCCATAAAGCATTATATAATGATTACTCTACAAAAACCCCTTCATCAATGTATATGTACTAGAAATCTCCATTCATCAGATACTGGCTTACTATCAGTTCCTTCCAACAAAGAAGTTCGCCGAGCTTCCACTAAAATTCGAGCTGCTTCTATATTTGGTCCTCATTTATGGAACTTTCTACCTTTTTCACTGAGAACTGACCCCTCTACATCTTCCTTCAGAAAAATCCTTAAAACTTGGCTATTTTAGAAAGCTTTCCCCTCACAAATTTAATTTTTTAATATCACCATTCTACAATTTCCTCTTTCTTTAGGTACATAGAATGTTATCGAACAATAAGTTCTCTTGTTTATATAGGTTCTGGTTTTTTTTTTTAAATTTATTATTGATTTTAATTTTATATTGTTTAATTTTATATTTAGTATGTTTAACTGTTTTACTGTATTCTGTCTTCATAGTTTACTTGGAGACAATTCTGTTATGTGTAAACCGATGTGAAATTTTGAATAGAATGTCGGTATAGAAAAACAGATAAATAAAAATAAATAAATATAAGCATAAATGTGATAACAACAGTGATTGCAACTATAGCAATTAGATAAATATCTACTAAAGACATTTTCTTGTAACATAAATGCTTTCTAGTACATGTCTTGCTAATACAAGCTAAGGTTAAATATTCTAGCTAATGTCAATTATACTAGCTAGGGTCAATTATACTTGCTAAGGTTCTCTTATGCAGAAAATAATCAAAAGCTTACCAAATATCATGAAGCAATTAGCCCATTCTGTTGCGCGTCCTGTCCACGCTCGGCCCGTGCCCAGGCCTGCTCACCTCACTAAGACCTCCGCGGGTCCCGGCTCGGCCTCCCCAGCAGCAGCGGCAAATCCTGCTAGGCCTCGGCGTCCCGCGGTGGCAGTCACCAGGCCTTCCTCCCTCAGCCAGGCCTCACGGTGGGGCTCGGCGTCCTCCTCAGCATTGGCCCCACCTACCGTCCAGCCTCTTAAAGGGTCAGGGGCAGATCCCAGCTCCACGGCGTGCCCTGATTAGTTCCAGCTTAATAGGAAGTTCCCACCATCACTTTCTTGACTTGGCAATCGGGTCGATCACCTAGTGATTTCTAGTTTGCCTATGTGTTCCAGTCTGTGTTCCAGTCTCGTTCCAGCATCCTTCTGTTCCAGCATCCTCCTGTTCCAGCGTCCTTCTGTCTCCTCGTCTCCCCAGGTAGTACCTCTCGGACTATCTTCTCGGTACTGACCTCTGCTTGTTCTTGACTACGTTGATCGCTGCCTGCCCCTGACCTTCTGCCTGTTCTATGACCATGTTGCATGTTTCCTGGAACTGTCCTCTGCCTGATTACTGACCAAGTCTGCACGCTGCCTGGAACTGACCTCTGTCTGAACTCAACCATGTCTGACTGTCTTCTGGAACCTGACCTCTGCTTTGGATGACTATCCGCAGACTGACTTCTGGTAATTGACTCCTGCCTTGCCTGACTATCCACGGACTGATTACTGGCTCTGACCTTCTCTTTGGCTGACAACGCTTCCTTGAATCTGGCCTTGATCCTTTCAATACATTCAGAGACTCTCTTCTGGCCTTCTCAGGCACTCTAGACTTCTGGCCTGAGTATCGAACATGCACCCTTGATTGTGGTGGGCACACTCCTGAACTTCCTACCAAGGAGATCCTGCAAGGTCCACCTAAGACCAGGTGGCCCGGGTACCCAAGGGCTCAACCCGGGGGTACCTCAGGTTGCTAGTGGCAAAGCTCCAGCTAGCCTCTGTCTCCTCTTGTGCTCCACCTCCTGGTGGCAGGTACTCTCTAGGTCCAAGTACCTGCCTACCTGCAGTAGGCAAAGGGTCCACCTTCTGACGCAACACATTTACTGTCTCTCTGTGCGGTCAGTCAAAGATTATCTTGCTCCACTACAATTTCCCCTTTTTTTTTTATTGTTCTTAAGAGGGTTTAAATAGACAGAATAGCCAGGTGGGGGCTAGTCTGTTCCTTCTTATCAAAAAAGTTAACAAATTTGCCCCCTTCCTAAGACAGATGGGTCTGAAGTTGGAAGGCTTCCCAGTTCAAGAAATTAATTTAAGAACATAAGAACATGCCATACTGGGTCAGACCAAGGGTCCATCAAGCCCAGCATCCTGTTTCCAACAGTGGCCAATCCAGGCGATAAGAACCTGGCAATTACCCAAAAACTATCCCTTAACAGGACAAGTTCAACAAGACAAGACATAGCTCCCTCTCCAACGGGATCTTTCCCAGTAGTAGGTCCCCTTTTTCCCTGGAGGGGTTCCTAGCCCGTAGGGCCCCACACTATCTTCTTACAACTTGGAAATGTTCTTCTTCCCCGTTGTATCAGACTTGGAAGCCTCAGCAGCCGTTTTTCTCTTTCCAGGCTCCTGAGTACAACGACTCCTGGGTGCCTGAGGGGTACCTTATACAGATTTCCACACTTTACCCATCCCCAAGTGGAGGGAATGTATCGTCTACCTTATTTCACCAATACTCACATCCCCCTAGTTCTTCCTCCCTTAGCCAGGAAGAAACATTGTAAAGTACCAGCTCCTGCAGCTTGCATGAGCTCTGTAACAGCTATAATCTCAACCCCCTCACTAGCCCTCCTTAACAGGGATGTTTGCAGAGGGAAAACATTCTGCAACTCACACAGGATTTTCTCCCTCCCCCCCCCCCCCCCCCCCCCCCCCCCCGACAAGGGTAGTCAGGTAAGGGCTCTCATTTTCTAACTTCCCAAGAGCAAATATAAGAAGTAAAATTTCTTATACTTTTAAGCCTCCAAGGCACAGGTGTCTGGAGTTGGTAGGAAGCCCAAAAGAGGCCCTCATCTTAGTGGGAAAGTACAGGGAATATAGAAACCATTTTATGATTCTAAATGTAAAAGTACAGAGTATACAGAAGCCATCTTAGGCTTCAAGACAAACTTGGTATAACTGACTACACTGTACATACATGGTTACAAAGAAACACATATTCTAACACATTTTCTGACACTAGAGCTAAACTTTCAAAAGAGAAACTTTGATAAAATGAGAAAAATATTAGAAAAAAAACGGAAAGGTGCAGCTACAACGGTAAAAAGTGTGCAACAGGCATGGACATTGTTAAAAAATACCATTCTAGAAACACAGTTCAGATGTATTATTACCAGAATGGTTAAAAGGTGAGATGAAAGAGGCCATATTAGCCAAAAGATCTTCAGTCAAAGATTGGAAGAAGGATCCCTCAGAAGAAAATAGGATAAAGCATAAGTATTGGCAAGTTAAATGTAAGATATTGATAAGACAGACTAACAGAGAATTTGAAAAGAAGTTAGCCATAGAGGCAAAAACTCACAATAAAAACTTTTTAAAATATATCCAAAGCAGAAAGCCTGCAAGGGAGTCGGTGGGACTGTTGGATGATTGAGTAGTTAAAGGGTCACTTAGAGAAGATAAGACCATCATGGAAAGATGAAACGATTACTTTGCTTTGGTGTTTACTGAAGTGGATGTTGGGAAGATACCCGTTCTGGAGAAGGCTTTCATGGGAGATGATTCAGATGAACTAAACCAAATCACAGTGAACCTGAAAGATATGATAGGCCTGAATGACAAACTGAAGAGTAGTAAATCACCTGGACTAGATGGTATGCATTCCACGGTTCTGAAATAATTTAAAAATGAAATTTCAGACCTATTTCAATTAATTTGTAACCTATAATGAAAATAATCAGATGTACCTGAAGACTGGAAGATGGCCAATGTAACCCCGAAATTTAAAAAGGGATCCAGAGGTGAAACGGGAAACTACAGACTGGCGAGCCTGACTTCAGTGCTGGGAAAAATAGTGAAAACTGTTATATAGAAGAAAATAAAAAAACATTTAGATTAGACATGGTTTGATGGGACACAGTCAACATGGATTTGCAAAGAGAAGTCTTGCTTCACAAATCTCCTACATTATTTTGAAGGGATGAATAAACATGTGGCTAAAGGTGAACCAGTAGATGTGGTGCATTTGGATTTTCAGAAGGTGTTCAACAAAGACCCATGAGAAGCTTTTAAGAAAACTAAAAAGTCATGTCTGTCCTTTTGTGGATTGCAAGCTGGTTAAAAGACAAACAGAGAGCAGGATTAAATGGTCAGTTTTCACAGTGGAAAAAGGTTAACAGTGGAGTGCCTCAGGGATCTGTACTTGGACCGGTGCTTTTTAATATATTTATAAATGATCTGGAAAGGGGTATGATGAGTGAGGTGATCAGATTTGTGGATGACACAAAATTATGCAGAGTAGTTATATATCAAGCATATTTTGATGAATTGCAGGAGGACCTTGTTAGACTGGAAGATTGGGCTTCCAAATGGCAATGAAATTTAATGTGGATAAGTGCAAAGTGATATATATAAGGAAAAATAACCCTTGCTGTAATTACACAATGTTAGGTTCTATCTTAGGAGTTGCTACCCAGGGAAGAGATCTAGGCATCATAGTAGATAATATATTGAAATCAATGGCTCAGTGTGCTGTGGTGATAAAAAAATAAACAGAATGTTAGGAATTATTAAGATGGGAATGGAAAATAAAATGGAGGATGTCATAATGCCTCTGTATCGCTCCATGGTGAGACACCACCTTGAATTCTGTGTACAATTCTGGTCACCGCATCTGAAAAATTATATAGCTACACTGCCGAAAGTGCAGAGAAGGGCAACCAAAATGATAAGCGGCCTGGAAAGGCTGCCCTATGAGGAAAGGCTAAAGAAGATAGAGCTGTTCAGTTTGGAGAAGAGATGACTGAGGAGGGATATGATAAATGTCTACAAAATCATGAAAGGACTTGAACAAGTTAATGTAAATCAGTCATTTACTCTCTCAGATAATAGAAGGACCAGGGGACACTCCATGAATTTAGCAAGTAGCTTATTTAAAATAAATCAAAGAAAATTCTTTTTCACTCAGCACGTAGTTAAGCTCTGGAATTCACTATCAGGGGATGTGGTTTCAGCGGTTAATGTTACTGGGTTTGTAAAAGGTTTGGATAAGTTCCTAGAGGTTAAATCCATAAACTGCTATTCTGGTAATTAATAAGCAATAGTAGCTTGTGATCTTTCTAATGTTTGGGTAATTGTCAGGTACTTGTGACTTGGACTGGCCTCTGTTGGAAACAGGATGCTGGGCTTGATGGACCCTTGGTCTGACCTAGTATGGCATGTTCTTATGTTCTTATGTTAATTCTTGGCACTCGTTAGACACTACAAGTCCTGGGACAACATGTCTGGTCATTAGATGGATGTTGCTACAGCCATAGAAGCAAGTCATCAACCATCACTACTCTGCTTCCTAGGTGCAGTTTTTGTTAAACCTGCAGCTTTGGGGCTTATAAGTTTCAATTCCTCCACATCCTTGGATGAATTCTCCTCCTCCTGTTTCAGGACTGCATACTTATTAAACTTGAGGAAGATTGGACTCTCTACCTGGGTAACATCAAGCTAGGTGGAGAGAACATTGCACAAATCTCATCTTGGAGTGAGTTTCCTCACTCCGTAGGTCATCAAATCTTCACAAGAGACCACTGTTCTGTTCGTACGTCTCATGTTGAATGTGAAAGTGGCCCCTAACCCCCTACACTAATACTTAAACCTCACCTCGAGTTACTAGGTGGGCCTCCCATAGGGATACAAATACCTGTCTAGGGAGGAGGCATTATGATAAGGTTCTCTCTCTCTCTCTCTCTCTCTCTCTCTCTCTCTCTCTCTCTCTCTCTCTCTCTCTCTCTCTTTCTCTCTCTCTCTCTCTGAAACAGGCCTGTCAGGAGACATCATGAACCACAATATATTGGCAATGTAGCCCAAATTGGGCTAATAGTGCAACTTGCCATAACAGCCTTTGCCACATGCTTATTAGCATAAGGTACACCCCTTTTTGGTATCGCATGCGATACCAATGCGATATTGGAAAATGAGGCCCTAAGGGTCCATCAAGCCCAGCATTGTGTTTCCAACAGAGGCCAATCCAGGCCATAAGAACCTGGCAATTACCCAAACACTAAGAAGATCCCATGCTACTGATGCAATTAATAGCAGTGGCTATTCCCTAAGTAAATGTGATTAATAGCCGTTAATGGACTTCTCCAACAAGAACCAATCAATATACTGTATTTTCTTTTCCAGAAGATGTTTGACAAAGTTACTCATAAGAGACTCCTCAGAAAACTAAAAAGTAAAGGGATAGGAGGTGTCTATTTTATTTAAAACAATTTATATTTTGCACTTTCCAGGAAGTCGTGTTTATCTCAATGTGGTCAGTAAGTGGTTAAAAGAAATGAAACAATGAGAAGACTCAATGGTTAGTCTTCCCAATAGAGAAATGTAAATAGTGGAGTGCCTCAAGGATCTGCCCGGGACCAGTGCTGTTCAACTTATTCATCTTTTATCTAGAAAAGAGAGGGACCAGTGAAGTGATCAGAATTGCAAATTATACAAAAATAATCAGTATAGTTAAAATACAGACACATTGTGAGAAACTACAGAATGAACATGTGAGCTTGGAGAACTGGGCATCTAAATGATAGATAATCTTTAATGTGGACAAATGCAAATTGATGCACATAGAGAAAAAGAACCCTAATTTTATATCTAGAAGTCACTGTCAATAGTACATTGAAATCCTCAGCTCAGTATTCAGCAGTAGCCAAAAATGCAAACAGAATTCTAGGAATTATTTAGAATGGATTTGAGAATAAAACTGAAAACTTCATTATGCCTCAGTATGGTGTGACTGTATCTTGCGTGTTCTCTGCAATTCTGGTCACCTCATCTCAAATAGGATACAGCGGAGTTAGAAATGCTTCAAAGATGGGTAACAAAAATGATTAAGGGGTTGGAACTGCTCTCTTATGAAGAAAGGCTAAAGAGGTTAGGGCTCTTCAGCTTGGAGAAGAGAGGATTGAAGCCTACAAAATCATGCGTGTAGGAGAAGAGGTAAATAGAAAACAGTTATTTACCCTTTTTAATAACCCTTGGACTAGGGGGCACTCATTTAAGCTAACAAGTTGCAGATTTAAAACACATTGCCAACTCATAAGAACATAAGAAATTGCCATGCTGGGTCAGACCAAGGGTCCATCAAGCCCAGCATCCTGTTTCCAACAGAGGCCAAAACCAGGCCACAAGAACCTGGCAAGTACCCAAACACCAAGAAGATCCCATGCTACTGATGCAATTAATAGCAGTGGCTATTCCCTAAGTAAACTTGATTAAGAGCTGTGGAATTTATTGCCAGAGGATGTGATCAAAGTATCTAACGTAGTTGAACATAAGAACATAAGATATGCCATACAGGGACAGACCAAGATCCGGAAAGCCCAGTATCCTGTTTCCACAGTGTCCAATCCAAGTCACAAGTACCTGGCAAGTACCCAAACATTAGATAGATCACAAGCTACTATTGCTTATTAATTAATAGCAGTTTGTGGATTTTTCCTCTAGGAACTTATTCAAACCTTTTTTAAACCCAGTAACAGTAAGTGCTGTAACCACATCCTCTGGCAATTAACTCCAGAGCTTAACTATGTGCTGAGTGAAAAAGAATTTTCTTCAATTTGTTTTAAATGAGCTACTTCCTAACTTCATGGAGGGTCCCCCCTGGTCCTTCTATTATCTGAGAGAGTAAATAACCGATTTACATTAACTTGTTCAAGTCCTTTCATTATTTTCTAGGCTTCTATCATATCCCCCCTCAGTCGTCTCTTCTCCAAACTGAACAGCCCTAACCTCTTTAGCCTTTCCTCATAGGGCAGACATACCATGCTGCTTATCATTTTGGTTGCCTTTCTCTGTACCTTCTCCATCGCAACTATATCTTTTTTGAGATGTGGCGACCAGAATTGTACACAGTATTCAAGGTGCGGTCTCACCATGGAGCGATACAGAGGCATTATGACATTTTCCGTTTTATTTACCATTCCCTTCCTAATAATTCCCAACATTCTGTTTGCTTTTTTGACTGCCGCAGCACACTGAGCCGACGATTTTAAAGTATTATCCACTATGATGCCTAGATCTTTTTCCTGGGTGGTAGCACCTAATATGGAACCTAACATTGTGTAACTACAGCAAGGGTTATTTTTCTCTATATGTAACACCTTGCACTTGTCCACATTAAATTTCATCTGCCATTTGAATGCCCAATCTTCCAGTCTTGCAAGGTCCTCCTGTAATGTATCACAATCCACTTGTGATTTAACTACTCTGAATAATTTTGTATCATCCGCAAATCTGGGTTTTAAAAGAGTTTGGAGGAGTTAATGGAAAAAAAGTTCATAAATAGTGATTAAGCAGGTGACTGAGAAAGATTCACCACATCTGACAGGGAGTGAGCAGCAAGAAATTGAAAGTATTTTTAGGGATTGGGGACAGGATGCTGGGTTTAATGGATCTTCAGTCCGACCTAGCCTGGCACTTCTTATGTACTTATGATCTTATTGCAATATGCCGTGTTCATTGTAAAGCCTGTTGCTGCCTTATTTTTTTCTGTAAACCGATAAGATGTTCCCAACAATTGTCAGTATATAAAAATGTTAAATAAATAAAAACAAATAAATACCAGTTTGTTAGTAAACTCAGCTTTTTGCATAGGATATTTAGAGCCCTGTAAAACTTTCACACTGCCCATCAGAAGGGTTTGAAGCACAGAACAGAAATGTGTTATCAGAGCAGTAAATATACTTATAAAGAGGCAGAGCATAGTCTCTTTAGTAGAAAGCCAAGACATGGAAGAAATATGTAGTTTGGAGCCAGCTGTCAGGACCCTGACTTTTCCGTGTTTCTGATCTGTGTATAAGATCTGCCTATAAATACATTAACAACCCCAGAACAGAAAGCAGGCAGGATCAGTAAACATGAAGCAGGTACTAAAATGAGGAATAAAAAGATTTGTTTTCTTCTTTGTGGAATTCTTAGGCTTGCACTTGGCAGGAGAAGAAAGGGACAAGACTGGGACGGAGCCCAAGCAGAGGTTTACATTAAGAGTATGCATGTCTGTCACGTCTCCTAATAATATAGAAAAGTTATAAAAGCGCAGCCCCTGGGGCAGCTGAAGCAGGGGAAAAGTTGATAAGAGAAACACAAATTCTGGTGGTGCCATCATTTACCTTCCAGGACCTTTGGCTTGCAGGGCAGGGCAGGGTACAGAAAGGTGAGAGATGTGCCCTCATTTTTAAATGACATGAAAAGCAGCAGAACTCCTAACAAGATTTGTTGGATTCTTTATTTTGTTTTTGAAAACCACTAACTGCCATCTCAGAAACCCCAGTGCTGCTGAAACACAAAAACTGACCACTCCTCTGGCCTTTTTCTATGCTCCCTCACAACTGGATACCTTTTACACCTTCTGTGGGGCCTCCAAAAATCAAAAGGAGGAGAAGTGATCTCCAGTCCTAATTAGGAGGCAGGGAGAACGTTTATATGATAGAAACCAAGTGCAAAGTGATGCACTTAGGGAAGATTAACCCGAATTATAGCTTCACAATGCAAGGATCCACATCAGGAGTCACCACTCAGGAAAAGGATCCTGGTGTCATCATTAGAAATAAGCCGAAATCTTCTGCTCAGTGATGCACTGGAGGTGGATTCTTGGGCTGAGGTGGGGTTCACGCAACCTGCAGGCGAGGGCCTACGGGTCCCCACCATCAGCAGGCGGAGAGGCCGCTGGAGCTTCACCTATACCAGCCCACGTTCCCCTCGGGTTGAGCCTTTGGGTGCGGGCCTCGAGTTGGAACAACAAAGGCGAACAGTTCAGCTCAGAGACAACAGCCAGCAGGTGGCGTAGAGTTATCCTGGACTGGTCCCAGTACAGGAACCCAAGCACCAAGGGACAAGGTTTGACTGAAGGTACTTGAGCAGAGAAAGGCCAGAGCCTTGAGAGTCCAAGTCCAGAGGACAGGGACAGAGGCGTCACTATCAAACTCGAATGAGAGCTGGTGGCAATGGAAAGGTGCAGCAAGTAATTGTAGAACTCTGGACACAGAGAGTCTATAGCATAGTCATTCATAGCAGTGGTCAGGGCTCAGAGAAGGCAGGCGTGGTCAGGCATAGCAGTGGTCAAGACACGTAGAATGCAGGCGAGGTCGGACATAGCAGAGGTCAGGCTTGGAGAATGCAGGCGAGGTTGGACGTAGCAGAGGTCAGGCTTGGAGAATGCAGGAGAGGTCGCACGTACCAGAGGTCAGGCTTGGAGAATGCAGGAGAGGTCGGACGAGGTAGAGGTCACGCTTGGGGAAGGCAGGCGAGGTCGGACGTAGCAGAGGTCAGGCTTGGAGAATGCAGGAGAGGTCGGACATAGCAGAGGTCAGGCTTGGAGAATGCAGGCGAGGTCGGACGTAGCAGAGGTCAGGCTTGGAGAAGGCAGGCGAAGTCGGACGTAGCAGAGGTCAGGTTTGGAGAATGCAGGCGAGATCGGACGTAGCAGAGGTCACGCTTGGGGAAGGCAGACGAGGTTGGACATAGCAGAGGTCGGCACCAGGAGATCAGTCGAAATACAGACGAGATGAACAAAGACACAGGAACTTGAAGACACTCAGGAACACGGAACGAGGAAGCACGGAGGCAACAAGTACTCAGAACCAAAGAGGGAACCAAGGAGACCTGTTGCAAAGGCAAAGCTTCAGTGCAGGGCTTAAATACGCTGAAGGATATGATGTCAGCATCCGAGTCCAGGCCAGGTTCCCGCTTCTGGCCCTTTAAAGGTTTTACTGATGCACGTGTGCACGGCTAGGGAGGGGCATGGCGCTGCTGGCAGTGTCTCTCCGTGAACCCCGCTAAGAGGCACGACTGATGGAGGCATCCTGGCTGGAAGTCCTGGGATGTGGGGCAGGGCCAGAGGCGCTGGCAAGAGCCCGAGGTCGGAGCCGGTGCCCACTGCCACAAGTGACGGGGAGCTGGAGCCTGGAAGTGGCTTGGAAAGGTGAGAGGGCCGCACTGTGGGGCTACTGAGAGTGGCGAGCGTAACACTCAGTGTGCAGTCGCAGCCAAGAAAGCAAATAGAGTGCTAGGGATTATTAGGAAAGGAATGGAGAATAAAACAGAGAATATCATAATGTCTCAGTATCACTCCATGGTGAGACCTCATCTTGTGTTCATATATCATACACACACAGAATGCTGGGGATTATTAGGAAAGGAATGGAGAATAAAACAGAGAATATCATAATGCCTCTGTATCACTCCATGGTGCATCCTCATCTTGTGTTCATATATCATACACAAACAGAATGCTGGGGATTATTAGGAAAGGAATGGAGAATAAAACAGAGAATATCATAATGCCTCTGTATCACTCCATGGTGCATCCTCATCTTGTGTTCATATATCATACACAAACAGAATGCTGGCGATTATTAGGAAAGGAATGGAGAATAAAACAGAGAATATCATAATGCCTCTGTATCACTCCATGGTGCATCCTCATCTTGTGTTCATATATCATACACAAACAGAATGCTGGGGATTATTAGGAAAGGAATGGAGAATAAAACAGAGAATATCATAATGCCTCTGTATCACTCCATGGTGCATCCTCATCTTGTGTTCATATATCATACACAAACAGAATGCTGGCGATTATTAGGAAAGGAATGGAGAATAAAACAGAGAATATCATAATGCCTCTGTATCACTCCATGGTGCATCCTCATCTTGTGTTCATATATCATACACAAACAGAATGCTGGGGATTATTAGGAAAGGAATGGAGAATAAAACAGAGAATATCATAATGTCTCTGTATCCCTCCATGGTGCATCCTCATCTTGTGTTCATATATCATACACAAACAGAATGCTGGGGATTATTAGGAAAGGAATGGAGAATAAAACAGAGAATATCATAATGTCTCTGTATCACCATGGTGAGACCTCATCTTGTGTTCATATATCATACACAAACAGAATGCTGGGGATTATTAGGAAAGGAATGGAGAATAAAACAGAGAATATCATAATGTCTCTGTATCACTCCATGGTGCATCCTCATCTTGTGTTCATATATGATACACAAACAGAATGCTGGGGATTATTAGGAAAGGAATGGAGAATAAAACAGAGAATATCATAATGCCTCTGTATCACTCCATGGTGCATCCTCATCTTGTGTTCATATATCATACACACACAGAATGCTGGGGATTATTAGGAAAGGAATGGAGAATAAAACAGAGAATATCATAATGCCTCTGTATCACTCCATGGTGCATCCTCATCTTGTGTTCATATATCATACACACACAGAATGCTGGGGATTATTAGGAAAGGAATGGAGAATAAAACAGAGAATATCATAATGCCTCTGTATCACTCCATGGTGCATCCTCATCTTGTGTTCATATATCATTCACAAACAGAATGCTGGGGATTATTAGGAAAGGAATGGAGAATAAAACAGAGAATATCATAATGTCTCTGTATCACTCCATGGTGCATTCTCATCTTGTGTTCATATATCATACACACACAGAATGCTGGGGATTATTAGGAAAGGAATGGAGAATAAAACAGAGAATATCATAATGCCTCTGTATCACTCCATGGTGCATCCTCATCTTGTGTTCATATATCATACACAAACAGAATGCTGGGGATTATTAGGAAAGGAATGGAGAATAAAACAGAGAATATCATAATGCCTCTGTATCACTCCATGGTGCATCCTCATCTTGTGTTCATATATCATACACAAACAGAATGCTGGGGATTATTAGGAAAGGAATGGAGAATAAAACAGAGAATATCATAATGCCTCTGATTCACTCCATGGTGTGACCTCATCTTGTGTTCATATATCATACACAAACAGAAGGCTGGGGATTATTAGGAAAGGAATGGAGAATAAAACAGAGAATATCATAATGCCTCTGTATCACTCCATGGTGCATCCTCATCTTGTGTTCATATATCATACACAAACAGAATGCTGGGGATTATTAGGAAAGGAATGGAGAATAAAACAGAGAATATCATAATGTCTCTGTATTGCTCCATGGTGCGACCTCATCTTGTGTTCATATATCATACACAAACAGAATGCTGGGGATTATTAGGAAAGGAATGGAGAATAAAACAGAGAATATCATAATGTCTCTGTATCACTCCATGGTGCATCTTCATCTTGTGTTCATATATCATACACAAACAGAATGCTGGGGATTATTAGGAAAGGACTTGAGAATAAAACAGAGAATATCACAATGTCTCTGTATCACTCCATGGTGCATCCTCATCTTGTGTTCATATATCATACACAAACAGAATGCTGGGGATTATTAGGAAAGGAATGGAGAATAAAGCAGAGAATATCATAATGCCTCTGTATCACTCCATGGTGCGACCTCATCTTGTGTTCATATATCATACACAAACAGAATGCTGGGGATTATTAGGAAAGGAATGGAGAATAAAACAGAGAATATCATAATGCCTCTGTATCACTCCATGGTGCATCCTCATCTTGTGTTCATATATCATACACAAACAGAATGCTGGGGATTATTAGGAAAGGAATGGAGAATAAAACAGAGAATATCATAATGTCTCTGTATTGCTCCATGGTGCGACCTCATCTTGTGTTCATATATCATACACAAACAGAATGCTGGGGATTATTAGGAAAGGAATGGAGAATAAAACAGAGAATATCATAATGTCTCTGTATCAGTCCATGGTGCATCCTCATCTTGTGTTCATATATCATACACAAACAGAATGCTGGGGATTATTAGGAAAGGAATGGAGAATAAAACAGAGAATATCATAATGCCTCTGTATCACTCCATGGTGCGACCTCATCTTGAGTACTGTGTGCAGTTCTGGTCACCACATCTCAAGAAAGATATAGCAGAATTAGAAAAGGTACCGAGAAGGGCGACCAAGATGATAAAGGGGATGGAACAATTCCCCTATGAGGAAAGGCTGAAGAGGTTAGGGCTGTTCAGCTTAGGAGAGACGGCTGAGGGGGGATATGATAGAGGTCTATAAAATAATGAGTGGAATGGATCGAGTAAAAGTTAATCAGTTGTTTGCTCTTTAGAAAAGTATAATGACCAGGGGGCACACAATGAAGTTACTGGGTAATACATTTAAAGCTAAAAAGAGAAAATATTGTTTTACTCAATGCATAATTAAGCTCTGGAATTTGTTGCCAGAGGATGTGGTGAAAGCTATTAGTGTAACTGTGTTCAAAAATGGTTTGGACAGATTCTTGGAGGAAAAGTCCATTAACTATTATTAAGATAGAGTTGCAGAAATCCACTGCATATTCTTGGGATAAGCAGCTTGAATCTCTCTACCCCTTGGGATCCTGCCAGGTACTTGTGACCTGGATTGGCCACTGTTGGAAAAAGGTGTTGTTATTTAGGAGAGTTGGGCGTGGATCCTTGGACCAGTGGCAGATGACCATGCCCCCAGGGGAAGATCCCGAGAGGGACCACCGGTCAGACTCAGAGTTAGGAGACAGACACACACTAGTTCTTTTATTAGACAGTATACTGAACCACCAGAGGTGGCAGTAGTGAGCTGGTAAGCCCGGCTGGGCTGTAGTCCCTCAGATACTGGAACAGCGATCCCTGGAGGCTGAGCTGGAGAGAAACTGAATATAGTGAGTAGGCAGGGTATGCAGAGTTCATGTACCAAACCTGATGATAACACTCACACAATGTCTCATAGAAGCCCAGGAGCTGGAAGGAGTAGGCGCTCAAGGAGCGAGCACCTGGTTCCAGGGAAAGCTTTGAGATGAAGTAGGCAGTGCTGACTTCCAGGCAGAAGAGAATACGGAGCAAGTTTGGGAATGAGGGCCCTCAAGGAGCGAATACCAGTTCCAGACTGTCACCTAAAAAACAAAGGAGAGAGCGAGGCCCGGAGGAGCGGGTACCCCTGCTAAGTCCGAGGAGGCAGAGTAACTTAGGTAGAGTAACCCGACCCTTGCTAACTCAATCTGTTAGCAAATTCTAAGACCTTATATATCCGTCGTGGGTGATGTCATCTCAGGGGGACGCCCCTGAGGTTCGCACCATCGCCGGTACTTCAGTCGGGGCCGCGCCGCACGCGCGCCCCTAGGCCTCAGGAAACATGGCGGGTTGCAGCGTCTAGCCGGTCCGGGGACGCCGGAGGACTTCAGCAGAAGGACACTGCAGCAGCCAACCTTCCCGTGGGCGAAGAGGGAGGCGCCAAAGAGGTAAGGAAGGCGGAGAGAGGGCATCGGAAACCGACAGATACAACAACAGGATACTGGGCTTGATGGACTCGGCACTGACGTCAGGCTCACTGGTCTATAGTTACCCGGATCACCCCTGGAACATGATCAAATTTAAACTAATAACTGGAAGGGGGACAATAAATAAATCTGCAGCTCTAACACTAAACTTTCAAAAGGGAAACTTTGATAAAATGAGGAAAATAGAAAAAAACTGAAAGGTGCAGCTGCAAAGGTTAAAAGTGTACAACAGGCATGGACATTGTTTAAAAATACAATCCTAGAAGAGTGGTCCATATGTATTCCACACACTAAGAAAGGTGGAAGGAAGGCAAAACGATTACCATCATGGTTAAAAGGTGAGGTGAAAGAGGCTATTTTAGCCCAAAAAAAACATCCTTCAAAAATTGGAAGAAGGATCCATCTGAAGAAAATAGGATAAAACATAAGCATTGTCAAGTTAAGTGTAAAAAACATTGATAAGACAGGCGAAGAGAGAATTTGAAATGAAGTTGGCCATAGAGGCAAAAACTTATAATAAAAACTTTTTAAAATATATCCAAAGCAAGAAACCTGTGAGGGAGTCGGTTGGACCATTAGATGACCGAGGGGTTAAAGGGGCTCTTAGGAAAGATAAGGCCATTGCAGAAAGACATAGGGGTAGATTTTTAAACAGCGCGAATAGGCCTACTTTTGTTTGCGCTCCAGGCACAAACAAAAGTATGCTGGATTTTAGTAGATACGCACGGAGCCGCGCGTATCTGCTAAAAACCTGGATCGGCGCGCGCAAGGCTATCGATTTTGTATAGCCGGCGCGCGCCGAGCGGCGCAGCCTACCCCCGTTCCCTCCAAGGCCGCTCTGAAATCGGAGCGGCCTTGGAGGGAATCCTCTAACGCCCTCCCCTCACCTTCCCCTCCCTTCCTCTACCTAACCCACCCGCCCGGCCCTGTCTACACCCCCCCCCCTTACCTTTCTCTGGGGATTTACGCCTCCCGGAGGGAGAAGTAAATCCCCGCGCGCGAGCGGGCCTCCTGCGCGCCGGGCCGCAACCTGGGGGCGGGAATGGAGGGCGCGGCCACGCCCCCGGACCGCCCCGGGCCGTAGCCACGCCCCTTACCCGCCCCCAAAATACTGCCGACACGCCCCCGAAACGCCGCGACGACCGGGCCCGCCCCCGACATGCCCCTGACACGCCCCCCTCGGAGAACCCCGGGACTTACGTGAGTCCTGGGGCTCTACGCGCGCCGGTAGGCCTATGTAGAATAGGCTCACCGGTGCGCAGGGCCCTGCTCACCTAAATCCGCCCGGTTTTGGGCGGATTTAGGCGAGCAGGGCTCTGAAAATCCGCCCCTTAATGAATACTTTGCTTCAGTGTTTACTAATGAGGATGTTGGGGAGATACCAGTTCTGGAGATGGTTTTCAGGGGTGACGAGTCAGACAAACTGAACGAAATCACTGTGAACCTGGAAGATGTAGTAGGCCAGATTGACAAACTAAAGAGTAGCAAATCACCTGCACCGGATGGTATGCATCCTAGGGTACTGAAAGAACTCAAAAATGAAATTTCTGATCTATTAGTTAAAATTTGTAACCTATCATTTAAATCATCCATTGTACCTGAAGACTGGAGGGTGGCCAATGTAACCCCAATATTTAAAAAGGCTCCAGGGGCGATCCGGGTAACTATAGACCAGTGAGCCTGACTTCAGTGCCGGGAAAAATAGTGGAAACTATTCTCAAGACCAAAATCGTAGAGCATATAGAAAGACATGATTTAATGGAACATCGTCAACATGGATTTACCCAAGGGAAGTCCTGCCTAACAAATCAGCTTCATTTTTTTGAAGGGGTTAATAAACATGTGGATAAAGATGAACCGGTAGATGTAGGGTATTTGGATTTTCAGAAGGCGTTTGACAAAGTCCCTCATGAGAGGCTTCTACGAAAACTAAAAAGTCATGGGATAGTAGGTGATGTCCTTTCGTGGATTACAAACTGGTTAAACGACAGGAAAGAGAGAGTAGGATTAAATGGTCAATTTTATTAGTAGAAAAGGGTAAACAGTGGAGTGCCTCAGGGATCTGTACTTGGACCGGTGCTTTTCAATATATTTATAAATGATCTGGAAAGGAATACGACGAGTGAGGTTATCAAATTTGCGGATGATACAAAATTATTCAGAGTAGTTAAATCACAAGCAGACTGTGATACATTACAGGAGGACCTTGCAAGACTGGAAGACTGGGCATCCAAATGGCAGATGAAATTTAATGTGGACAAGTGCAAGGTGTTGCATATTGGGAAAAATAACCCTTGCTGTAGTTACACGACGTTAGGTTCCATATTAGGAGCTACCACCCAGGAAAAAGATCTAGGCGTCATAGTGGATAATACTTTAAAATTGTCGGCTCAGTGTGCTGCAGCAGTCAAAAAAGAAAACAGAATGTTAGGAATTATTAGGAAGGGAATGGTTAATAAAACAGAAAATGTCATAATGCCTCTATATTGCTTCATGGTGAGACCACACCTTGAATACTGTGTACAATTCTGGTTGCCGCATCTGAAAAAAGATATAGTTGCGATGGAGAAGGTACAGAGAAGGGCTGAAGAGGTTAGGCTTGTTCAGCTTGGAGAAGAGACGGCTGAGGGGGGATATGATAGAGGTCTTTAAGATCATGAGAGGTCTTGAATGAGTAGATGTGACTCGGTTATTTACACTTTTGAATAATAGAAGGACTAGGGGGCATTCCATGAAGTTAGCAAGTAGCACATGTAAGACTAATCGGAGAAAATTCTTTTTCACTCAACGCACAATAAAGCTCTGGAATTTGTTGCCAGAGGATGTGGTTAGTGCAGTTAGTGTAGCTGGGTTCAAAAAAGGTTTGGATAAGTTCTTGGAGGAGAAGTCCATTAACTGCTATTAATCAAGTTTACTTAGGGAATAGCCACTGCTATTAATTGCATCAGTAGCATGGGATCTTCTTAGTGTTTGGGTACTTGCCAGGTTCTTGTGGCCTGGATTGGCCTCTGTTGGAAACAGGATGCTGGGCTTGATGGGCCCTTGGTCTGACCCAGCATGGCAATTTCTTATGTTCTTATGCTCTTAAGATTTGTCTCATATGGAGGGCCCCCGATTTGTTTCATGGCCCTCCGAATGAATGAATTGGCCTTATTCATTGTGTTTTTCAGTTTCATTTTAAATGAATGCACTTTCCTGATACTTGGTGGCGTGGTAACAGGAAGTCTTGCCTAGACACATTGGAATAAGATTGGATTTTTACATTGAATACCTTCCATCTGAGGGTCCTGAAGAGTGAGACTGACTGAGACAGTGTGATTTGAATCTATTAATGTTGTTATGTTGTGTTTGATTTGGATTTTGGTGGTAATCCTGATATTTTGGGAGTACTGAAATCATTTCTCCATGTAAGGTGTGAAGGCTCACCGCCCGTGCTGCCCTGGGTGCCGCTCCGCTGCCTCCAGCTCAGGCCCCTCGCGAGTCCTGGATATCCCTGGAGTCCCTCAGTCACACAGGACTCCCTAGATTCAGGTCTCCGCTGGCCCTGGTTTTGCGGGGCTTCTGGGTTCTCTTTGTATGGAGTGGGGTTGAAGCAGTCCCCCAACCCCCAAAGATAACACAGAGAGAAAGAGGTTCCTCAAAGCATTTTTATAAAGCAGAGTAGCTGAATCTGTTACATTGGCTCCGTCCCCTCAGGAGCTGAACAAATGACCCTGCCCCCGCTCTCCAGCAGTCTAACCCCTTAACACATGTGCTGGATTAAAGGTACTGTTTGAGCCCCCCGGCTCTCCAGTTCACCCGCAAACACCCCTGCCCTAAATTCCCTTAGGGTACAGGTTATCCGTTTCCCTTTTCTGGCTAGGCTGTACCCATGAGGCAGCTGGAGGATTCCTCTTCCCCGGAACCTACCTCCATTTCCTTCTCTCTCTTGCTTCCTGGCACTGGCTTTTTCTGGCCAGTGCCGCTACCTAGGCACGCCCCCTTCCTCTAGCTCCCTAGGCTCACCTGTGTGACTCATTAGTGTCAGAGTCTGCCACCTGCTCTCCTCCAGGCTCTCCCTACAGGTCAGGTGGTGGTTCTAGGAACCTGGGATTTGTAGTTTCTCGCCTTCACCTGCGCCCCCTGCTGGCTGGCTCTAGTATTACTAGCTGCCTTATGGTATCTTACCCATTCCTGCCCCCCCCCCGGCAGTGCTGCACTACATCACAAAGGTCACACAATTACTATTTTATTCTCCACAATCTGACATAATCTTAATTCTCAAATCAGATGAGACCTAAGGATTTATTCAGCTCTTCTTAGCAGCGGGTTTCTCGTATGCAAGAGAGCTGAGGACAGATGGTAACTGACCTCTGATATAATAGGAAGTTATAAGAGAGATATTGTTTACCATACAGCATTCCTTTTGTAGCTTGCAGTCCTGCTAAGGACACAGAATTATTTTGTTCTTTCACTTTGGCTCTCCTGGAAGGGAATACACAGCTTGGATCAGAAGGATTCTCCTCTCTAAACATGGAAACATGTTTCAGTATCAGTAGCAGAGAGTTCATGGCACAAATGTGTCTCTTTAAAAGTCTGTTAATGCAAGTCAGGAAAATGCTTTTCCAGTGCTGTAATTCCAACCTGGGCCCTTCTGTTTTTTGTCCCCGGAGGTATCCAAAATTTCACATATTTATCCAATCAGCTCTCATCAGCCCCTCCCTGCAAATTTGCTGCATCTGCATTATGACAGAAGAACTGAAGAGTGGCGTCTTCAGCAGAGCATGAAGGTCTTGATAATCTTATTTCATAGTCACAGAGCACAGGAAAAACAGCGTGGCTTAGACCCTTTGCAGTAGTGACCATTATTTTGTTTTACAAACTCCGTGCATGAGGGGCTGTGTTCAGAGCTAAGCAAGGAGGTTTTCTTTCTAAATTAAAGACAAAAATGAGCTAGAATGTATCTGTAAAGTGTTCAGATTGGTGAATCCCAGGAAGTTTCAGCCCTGGTTATCCAGTTTGCAGCCTTATTCATTTTTAATTAAAGTCTCCTTTGTTTCATTAGACTGTAAACTCTACACAACAGGGACTCTCTCTCATGTGTTTTTGCCCAGAGCTGTGTAGCATTGCAGGAATAGTAGTGGTACTAAGCTTCATTTTAGAAAAAGGTACAGGTCATAGCTGGTATTTTATCTCACTTCCAGGAGTCAACAGCAGTGTGGCCTTAATTTAGTGGTCACTGGTGGCAAAAAAACAAATTAAACCACTTGAGCACAAAGTTTCAGGTGGCAGGAACATGGCTGACAATGAGCTTTCACCAAGAGATGGCAAAACGTCAATGAGCTACAAGTTTGGGAAGGACTTCGGCTGCTTTGGACAGGTAGTGCTGCAAGAAGGGAATGCTTTGCACTGATTAATGCAAGAATTTAATTGCATGAAGTTCCCCTGCAACACTGTAGATGAATGAACAATGAATAGAAGTCTTCCTTCAACTAATAATGGGAATCTTAGATGGTTTACCCTATGTGTGTTTCTTTCCTCAGAGAGTGTTCTAAATTCAGGTTTAAAGACTAAACATGCCTCTTTATATAGAAACATAGAAACATAGAAACATAGAAATGACGGCAGAAGAAGACCAAATGGCCCATCTAGTCTGCCCAGCAAGCTTCACACATTTTTTTCTCTCATACTTATCTTTTTCTCTTAACTCTTGGTTCTATTTCCCTTCCACCCCCACCATTGATGTAGAGAGCAGTGATGGAGTTGCATCCAAGTGAAATACCTAGCTTGATTAGTTAGGGGTAGTAGGGGTAGTAACTGCTGCAATAAGCAAGCTACACCCATGTTTATTCCCTTTACCCAGACTATGTCATACAGCCCCTATTGGTTGTTTTTCTTCTCTCCTGCCGTTGAAGCAGAGAGCCATGCTGGTTATGCATTGAAAGTGAAGTATCAGGCCCTTTTGGTTTAGGGTAGTAACTGCCGTAACAAGCCAGCTACTCCCTGCTCTGTGAGTGCGAATCCTTTTTTTTTTTTTTCTTCTCCCCTGCAGTTGAAGCTATTCTGGATATGCGTGAAGCCTCAGCTTTTCTTATTCCCCTGCTGTTGAAGCAGAGAGCTATGCTGGAAATGCTTGATGTATCAGCCTCTCCCATGCCATGAAGCAGAGAGCCATGCTGGATATGCATCGAAAGCGAAGTATCAGGCACATTTGGTTTGGGGTAGTAACCGCCGTAATAAGCCAGCTACTCCACGCTTTGTGAGTGCGAACCCTCTTTTCTTCTCCCCTGCCGTTGAAGCAGAGAACTATGCTGTATATGCTTGGAAAGTGAAGTATTAGGCTTATTTGGTTTGGGGTAGTAACCGCCGTAACAAGCCAGCTACTCCCCTCTTTGTGATATCAAATCCTTTTTTCCACATTTCCTCTTGCCGTTGAAGCTTAGAGCGATGTTGGAGTCACAGTAAGCATCTGTATGTTTATTTAATAAGGGTATTGTCTCCGGGCAGTAGCCATCGTTCTGGTGAGCCACCCACTCTACATTGGCGGTCTCTTGACTTTATGGATCCACAGTGTTTATCCCACGCCCCTTTGAAGTCCCTCACAGTTCTGGTCTTCACCACTTCCTCCGGAAGGGCATTCCAGGCATCCACCACCCTCTCCGTGAAGAAATACTTCCTGACATTGGTTCTGAATCTTCCTCCCTGGAGCTTCAAATCGTGACCCCTGGTTCTGCTGATTTTCTTCCTACGGAAAAGGTTTGTCGTTGTCTTTGGATCATTAAAACCTTTCAAGTATCTGAAAGTCTGTATCATATCACCTCTGCTCCTCCTCTCCTCCAGGGTGTACATATTTAGATTCTTCAATCTCTCCTCGTAAGTCATCCGATGAAGATCCTCCACCTTCCTGGTCGCCCTTCTCTGTACCGCTTCCATCTTGTCTTTGTCTTTTTGAAGATACGGTCTCCAGAACTGAACACAGTACTCCAGGTGAGGCCTCACCAAGGACCTGTACAGGGGAATAATCACTTCCCTTTTCTTACTCGATATTCCTCTCTCTATGCAGCCCAGCATTCTTCTGGCTTTTGCTATCGCCTTGTCGCATTGTTTCGCAGACTTCATATCATTAGATACAATTTATATTTAGAGAAAGGGGCACTTTATCCAGCCTGCTCCTCACCACAAACTATTCAATCCCAGAGTAAAGAGTCAGAAGAGTTGAAAAATAAAATGGAACAACACAATGTATTTTAAAGCACTGAAAAACATGATTTCTTAACACTGGAAATTAAACTTTTCGGCAAAAGTGGAATAAAGTAGACATTTCTGGGGCTAATGTTAGCCTATGGAGCTGAATCTGGAGTTCGCAGTGTGGGGGCAGGGGTGGTTCGTAGGCTGCTTGGGGGGTGCAGGGGTCTCTCTGGTACAAGACACTGCCAGCTGCCCTCCCACCTTCCTTGCAAGCCTAAGTCAGGTAAAAGACAATGTGTAGGCTCCTCTGAAATAGACTTTCATTGATCAGATTTGGCAGGACATAGCCTATAGAGAATAATAATTTCCATCTTTAACCTTCTGGCTACTGAGCACCAGTTTTCTTTAAAGAAAGTTCTGCATCATGGGTGGGCACAAGACAGACCATAAACCTTGGCCTGCATATTATATGAATACTTGGGGCTAACTTACTTACCCCTGATTGCAACGTTTCGGCGATTCCTCTGCTCCCCTCTGAAGTGCTGGAGAGCATGGGCATGGGAGAGGCTCGCTTCCTGGCTTGGCTGGCAGAGCGGGCAGGGCTGGTTCTCATCCTTCGGCTTAGCAGGGACATCTGCTCAGTCTAGGACCCTCCTTTCGCTTCCAGCGCCACCTCAGCACAGGTTCTCGCGCTCAGGGTTTTCTCCCTGGTTTTGCATTCAGGATTTGGGACTCCTCTTCCTCTGTACCTGCTCTCTTTTTGGCTTCTGAGTCGCTCTGCCAGGAAGTTCTTTCTTTCCTTCTTTTCCGCCTTCCTTCTCTTTCTTGCCCCCCCCCCCCCCCCCGCTTATACTTCCCAGCTAATAGATATGCATAAGCTCATGCATAACCTTGTGGTGGGTGGAGGGTCTCTTACTGCATTGCAGATCTCTCTCCCTTTTCCTCCTCTGCTCCCCTTCCCGGTTATTTGTAATTTCTATTTCCTTTTCTCCATGAGTTTATTGTAAACCGGTATGATGTGACCTACGAATATCGGTATATTAAAAGTTCACAAATAAATAAATAAATAAAATCTTTTTCTCCCCCCCCCCTTTACTTCAGGAGGGGTCCTGCCATGTTGCAGGTCCTATTCAGCACTGTCTCAGGCACTCCCCCCTTTTGCAAAGGTAGGTGTCTGTCCGTGACACTTGCTTAGGATCTTAAGTCTATTTGTCTATTCTGTCTAGTTTCTTTATTTGCACAGGACTGGCAAACAGGCTCATCCGATAAGGCCTCCAATACTGTTTTAGAACAAGGCCTCCAGTTTCCACTGATCTGCATAAAAGTCTTCCTCCTGCTATAGCAGAGTCTGCGTCTGTCAGAATTTATCCTGTGCACAGCTATTATAATTCATAACTGGTGAATCATTGGTAAACAATAGGGAGGTGCATTCGTCCTGGTTCGGACACCCCGAAAAATGAAGCGGATTTTCCTGAAATTTTGTGAAAATTTGTTTTTCAGGGTTAATGCAGGGTTGTGTAGGGCACGCAGTGGGACAGGCTGGTCGATGACCAGCCCATTGGGGGCTGTGCAGGGTGACCTGAGGGACAGTGCCGCCTATATCTTCCAAGTAACCTGAATCCTCATCTGAGTCTTCCGAGTAACCTGAGTTTTCATCTGTCTTCCAAGTTCCATGAGTAAGAACATAAGAACATAAGAAAATGCCATACTGGGTCAGACCAAGGGTCCATCAAGCCCAGCATCCTGTTTCCAACAGTGGCCAATCCAGGCCATAAGAACCTGGCAAGTACCCAAAAACTAAGTCTATTCCATGTAACCATTGCTAATGGCAGTGGCTATTCTCTAAGTGAACTTAATAGCAGGTAATGGACTTCTCCTCCAAGAACTTATCCAATCCTTTTTTAAACACAGCTATACTAACTGCACGAACCACATTCTCTGGCAACAAATTCCAGAGTTTAATTGTGAGTTGAGTAAAAAAGAACTTTCTCCGATTAGTTTTAAATGTGCCCCATGCTAACTTCATGGAGTGTCCCCTAGTCTTTCTACTATCCGAAAGAGTAAATAACCGATTCACATCTACCCATTCTAGACCTCTCATGATTTTAAACACCTCTATCATATCCCCCCGCAGTCGTCTCTTCTCCAAGCTGAAAAGTCCTAACCTCTTTAGTCTTTCCTCATAGGGGAGTTGTTCCATTCCCCTTATCATTTTGGTAGCCCTTCTCTGTACCTTCTCCATCGCAATTATATCTTTTTTGAGATGCGGCAACCAGAATTGTACACAGTATTCAAGGTTCGGTCTCACCATGGAGCGATACAGAGGCATTATGACATTTTCCGTTTTATTCATCATTCCTTTTCTAATAATTCCCAACATTCTGTTTGCTTTTTTGACTGCCGCAGCACACTGAACCGACGATTTCAATGTGTTATCCACTATGACACCTAGATCTCTTTCTTGGGTTGTAGCACCTAATATGGAACCCAACATCGTGTAATTATACCATGGGTTGTTTTTCCCTATATGCATCACCTTGCACTTATCCACATTAAATTTCATCTGCCATTTGGATGCCCAATTTTCCAGTCTCACAAGGTCTTCCTGCAATTAATCACATATGCTTGTGATTTAACTACTCTGAACAATTTTGTGTCATCTGCAAATTTGATTATCTCACTCGTCGTATTTCTTTCCAGATCATTTATAAATATATTGAACAGTAAGGGTCCCAATACAGATCCCTGAGGCACTCCACTGTCCACTCCCTTCCACTGAGAAAATTGCCCATTTAATCCTACTCTCTGTTTTCTGTCTTTTAGCCAGTTTGCAATCCACGAAAGGACATCGCCACCTATCCCATGACTTTTTACTTTTCCTAGAAGCCTCTCATGAGGAACTTTGTCAAACGCCTTCTGAAAATCCAAGTATACTATATCTACCGGTTCACCTTTATCCACATGTTTATTAACTCCTTCAAAAAAGTGAAGCAGATTTGTGAGGCAAGACTTGCCTTGGGTAAAGCCATGCTGACTTTGTTCCATTAAACCATGTCTTTCTATATGTTCTGTGATTTTGATTTTAGAACACTTTCCACTATTTTTCCTGGCACTGAAGTCAGGCTAACCGGTCTGTAGTTTCCCGGATCGCCCCTGGAGCCCTTTTTAAATATTGGGGTTACATTTGCTATCCTCCAGTCTTCAGGTACAATGGATGATTTTAATGATAAGTTACAAATTTTTACTAATAGGTCTGAAATTTCATTTTTTAGTTCCTTCAGAACTCTTGGGTGTATACCATCCGGTCCAGGTGATTTACTACTCTTCAGTTTGTCAATCAGGCCTACCACATCTTCTAGGTTCACCGTGATTTGATTCAGTCCATCTGAATCATTACCCATGAAAACCTTCTCCATTACGGGTACCTCCCCAACATCCTCTTCAGTAAACACCGAAGCAAAGAAATCATTTAATCTTTCCGCGATGGCCTTATCTTCTCTAAGTGCCCCTTTAACCCCTCGATCATCTAACGGTCCAACTGACTCCCTCACAGGCTTTCTGCTTCGGATATATTTAAAAAAGTTTTTACTGTGAGTTTTTGCCTCTACAGCCAACTTCTTTTCAAATTCTCTCTTAGCCTGTCTTATCAATGTCTTACATTTAACTTGCCAATGTTTATGCTTTATCCTATTTTCTTCTGTTGGATCCTTCTTCCAATTTTTGAATGAGTCTTTGTCTGAGTCTTCCAAGTTCCAAGTCCTCGTCTGAATCTTCCAAATTCCTGTCTTGGCTTGTTCCTACCCTCAGCCTCCATCTGGCCTCATGCACTCATCGTTCCCAAGCGGCAGCTCCGGAAGGGCTACTGAGTGGCCGGAGGGCTACTCCTGAGACCAGCATTGCATTGCTGGGTCTCATTGCTACATGTAGGTCCAGTGGAGGGCTGACCTTGCCTTGTTCCTGTTCTGAAGTTCCTTGCCTTAGTTCCAGTCCTGCCTTGTACCTGTTCCGTTCGTGCTTGCATGCCCTCACCTCCCCCGGTGTGCCTTGGGGTTCTTCCCTGAGACGTGCCGTGGTTCAGGGGCTCACGCTCTCCTATGAGCTAGCGACCATGCCTCCATGCTCTCAGCACCAGCCATAGGCCACGCTCACAACAGAGTCCAACAGGATAAACATCCTGCATGAGACTAAATACACAATCAAATCTTTATGGGTAGAAATCCCTTGTGTTTCGGGGAAGACTATAGTGATAGGAGTAAACTACCATCCACCTGGCCAAGATGGTGAGATGGACAGTGAAATGCTAAGAGAAATTAGGGAAGATAACCAGATTGGTAGTGCAGTAATAATGGGAGACTTCAATTACCCCAATATAGACTGGGTAAATGTATCATCGGGACATGCTAGAGAAATAAAGTTCCTGGATGGAATAAATGACAGTTTTATGGAGCAATTGGTTCAGAAACTGACAAGAGAGGGAGCAATTTTAGATCTAATTCTCAGTGGAGCACAGGACTTGGTGAGAGAGGTAACGGTGGTGGGGCCGCTTGGCAATAGTGATCATAATATGATCAAATTTGATTTAATGACTGGAAGAGAAACAGTATGCAATCCACGGCTCTCGTGCTAAACTTTCAAAAGGGAAACTTTGATAAAATGAGAAAAATAGTTAGAAAAAAACTGAAAGGAGCAGCTACAAAAGTAAAAAATGTGCAAGAGGCGTGGTCATTGTTAAAAAATACCATCCTAGAAGCACAGTCCAGATGTATTCCTCGCCACTCTTAGGAGGATGGAATCATTGGAAATTTATTCTCAGTATTTGAATTTGAGGCTTATTATTTCCCCAAAGTTTCTGGTGAACTTTTGATTGTTGCATTGAGGAAATATTTTCTGGACATACTACAAATTCCACTTGAGAAATATATGTTTCTTCCATATAAGCAGAAGGCGGTCAATCTTTTACTTCTCCCTATGTAGCAAATCTATCCAACCTTGCTGCTTTCTTGGAGAATTTATCGGAAGAGGTGACTAATAGATCCACACTCCTGATCTTTTTCCACTCTCAACAGAATCTGAGCCTAGTCGTGAAACATTATTTTCAGCATTTCAATGTTTCTTTTCATGGGGGCCTCGTACAGATGTTTCTTGACTTGGGTAAATTTACTCAAGAGCGGCGTAAATCTTTTTTGAATATGCGACAAGACGTTTTGGCTATTGGTGCAAATGTTCTTCTTTGGTATCCTTGTAAATATGTTCTTAAGATAAATGCTAATACTTTTATTTTCTTCAGTCCAGACTAGCTATGCAATTTCCTGGAGGCCAAGAAGAATGCCCATCTGGATACCCAAGAATCTTCTTAGGTTAAGATATTTTGGGGGGTTTATCTGCCGCCTTTACTATGTGAATTATTGTACTGAAATTCTCCTCCTTATAATGTTTCTAATCCTCCCCTCTCAGGATTAATGTTCCCATTTTGAAGATTATTG
This sequence comes from Rhinatrema bivittatum, assembly GCF_901001135.1. NCBI lineage: Eukaryota > Metazoa > Chordata > Amphibia > Gymnophiona > Rhinatrematidae > Rhinatrema > Rhinatrema bivittatum. The sequence continues at coordinate 1,140,801 of NC_042623.1, read as the reverse complement.
TGTTTCTTGATTCTGTAATTATGTTTCTTATTATTTATCTATTTTCGCTTCCTTTCTCCAGTGTTTCTGTACAAAGTTTATTTGCTTTGTATATCTTTAAAAATGCATTAAAAATTTAAAATAAAAAAGGTTTGGATTAGTTCCTAGAGGAAAAATCCATTAACTGCTATTAATTAATAAGCAATAGTTGCTTGGGATTTATTTAATGTTTGCATAATTGCCAGGTACTTGTGACTTGGATTGGCCACTGTTGGAAACAGGATACTGGGCTTGATGGACCCTTGGACTCACCCGGTATGGCTGTTCTTATGTTCTTATGGATACATTGCAGCCTATTTTGGGTTCCAGAATTGGGATTTTTCATCAATTCTCATTGAACTTGTGGAAGGAAATAATCAGAAGGATAGAAGAACTCGAAGGTACCTCATTTGTAGCAAAGTGACATTAAAAGTGCCATGAATAGCCTTAGGCTCTGTAGAGGAGCAACGGGTTACAAGCATTGGCAGGAATTCTCCAAGGCATCATCAGAGGAGCAAAGAAGAAATCTAGTGTGGGAAGAACACTCAAAGGCTCCTAAAGAGGACATCAGCAACAGTAGCATGAGGTCTTGATGACAGCATGAGGGAAAAACTGGCACCGAAAGTAGCATAAGCATCCTTACCGGTGAATTTTAAAAGCTCTGCACGCCAAAACTGGGAGATATGCAAGCATTTTGTGCTGCATGCACTGAGTGAATTTTAAAAGCCACCTAAGTACGTGGAATCTCTCGCTACTTGCACAAAACGTTTTTCTCAAAAAAGTGGTGGGGCATGGGCATGGTCTGGGCTTTCCTGGATTTCTCAATGAAACCAGCGCATAAATAGTTAAGCATACATGTGCGCACCAGGGTCCACTACCACGTAACTTTACTTCTGCCATGATGGTTGTAAGTCCTAAAACAAAACAAAAAAACAGTAAAGAAGTGAGCAGGGTTTTAAGGTTTGGAGTTAACAGGGTAAAAGGGAGGCTATTTAACTTGAGGGGTTAGGAAGTCCTATCCCTTAATTAGGCAAACAGGGAATGAACTTGGAAAATGGCCAATTGTGTCAGCGCACGTCCTTTATAAAATTCCCCTGCTTTCATGCTAGAGGTGGCATTTATCTGCACATGTACCCACGTTCAGCCTGTTTTGTTACATGTTTGCATAATCACGCATATGTTATCAAATGGCTGTATCCTTTTGCACCCATGCACTGCTTTTAACATTTACCTTTAAGGCATCAAGAATATGGAGCGAATTTTATTTACTTATTTCTTTAGTTATTTATGTATTTAGTTAAAAGGACTTGTTGCCTGTACCCTCCAATTTTCGGGATGGGTTACAATAGAACATTCACAACAAAACAAGAAGATATTCATATGAGATTCCTATGACAGAGGACAAAATACAATATTTATTTATTTATTTATTTATTTAATATCTCTTTTATACCGATATCCGTTCGCACATCGCATCGGTTCACAATAAACAAAAACTTTTGGGCGGGGCCCTTACATGTAACAGATAACTTAGTGAACTAGGAAAAATACAATTAACTTTTGGGAGGAGCCCTTACATATAACAAACATCAATGGGTAGATGCAAAGCAATAGAACTGTAACTATAACTATATACATGAGTGCACAGTACAAAATCAGCGGACATAAGGCGTTCATAACAAAATGACATTGTAAAATTCACAGGGGGGTTTTATGTAATAGGGGGTGACATGTGGTAGGCTTGTTGAAAGAGCCAGGTTTTAAGTTTCTTTTTGAAAGTGGGGGTATATGTCTCCATGCGAATATCATGGGGCAGGGAGTTCCATATGGTGGGGCCGACAAGAGAAAAGGCTCTGTTTATAGTAGAGGAGAGTTTAAAAGATTTGATAGATTGGGCACGAAGTGTTCCTTGGAGGGCTGGGCGGGTAGGTCTCTTGGAGGTGCGAGGTAGGAGGGGGGGATTAAGCCAGTTGAGGTTGGAATTTAATAGACTCTTGTGTATGATAGATAGAGTTTTATATAGAATTCGTGACTGTATAGGGAGCCAGTGTAGTTCGATAAGTGTGGGAGTGATGTGATCTCTTTTCTTTGTGTTTGACAGTATCCGAGCGGCGGCATTTTTTAGGAGTTGTAATGGCTTAGTGTGTGTTGCGGGAATGCCAAGGAAGAGTGCATTGCAATAGTCAATTTTCGATAAAATAATAATAGACAATAATAGACAATCTAAGCACTGTGAACTATACACAATATTAATCAGTCAAACTGGACTGGGTGAAATACAGAGGAGTTAAAAGGTAATAAAACTCCACAGAAATGACTGTGGCAGGGTTGGAAAAAATGAGGAATTTCTGATATCTTAATATGCCTGATTAGATAGGTAGCTTTTCAAAGCTTTCTTAAAGTCCTTGGCACTGGGTATTGATCTAATAAATGGAAGAATTTAATTATTAATGGTGGGACCCACAATTGAGCAGGCTCAGTCTCAAATTGCTGCTGATCTGGTGAGTCTGGGAGATGGAATTTTGAGCAAGCATTGATTTGATGACCTTAAATTTCAAGGAGAAACATAGAAGTGCAAGATTGGAAAGTAACCAAGGACTGGGGATATTGTGCATCAGATTATGTATAATGGATAGTATTTTATACGTTATGTGTTACGCCTGTTGGTTGCAGACGGCTGCGACCTCTCATGCTTACCTCTTTTTTCCCCGCTCCATCAAGTCTTGAAAGAATGATGATCTCTGCCAGTCCCCGCCGACCTCTCAGGCATTCCCAGGACAGCGTGGGCGCTGCCGATCGCCATCTTGGACCTGGAATTACCTAGGCACGTGGGTGCGTGCAAGGGCCTCCTTGAACATGTCATGGCGGGAACCTCGGGGGCGCCCCTCCCGACGACGTCAACCCGCTAGTGTATTTAAACTGACCAGCCCTTGCCTTCCTTGAGTTAGCAAGGAGTTCCATCTTGCTGAATTCTCCACAATCAAGAACTTCCTGTTCCTGACAGTCTCGGCATCCGGACGCTCTGAGTACCCGCTCCTCAAGGGCTCCCCTGCATTTCCAGCTATCCGCTCCTCGGAGGGCCTACCTGCCTGATTGCTACTAGACCTGCTTCTCAGATCTCTCTCTCTCTCCAGGAGCCATCTACTGTGAGTAGCTCCACTGACTTCTACTATACGAATTGTATTGTAGATTCCACGCGGTATACCCCGAGCCTCGGGCCACTACCGCCTTTCTTCAGTAGAAGCCATTCAGCTTTCCTGCACTACAGAATATCTACACACCAGCTACTGGAGCCACTTCCTGGTTCCGGCATCTCTACCAGTTCTTCAATATCTACTGTGCAGACTTCCTCGGCATACCCCGCTCCACGGGCCACTACCGGATCTGTATTCCTGAGGCGCCTACACTTGTCAGAGGGGATCCCCAGCGTACCCCGCTCTGCCGGCCACTACCATATCTTCTCAGCTGTGGTCTCACTCTGGGTAATTCCCATTGCTCAGGACTGTACTACTACATCTCCAATCCTGTGGACATTACTTTTTCCTTCCTTACCCGCCCCTTCCTTACCCGCACCCTTCCTTACCCGCCCCTTCCTTACCCGCACCTTCCTTACCCGCCCCTTCCTTACCCGCCCCCAGGTCGCGCCGGGCCGCAACCTGGGGCGGGTAAGGAGGGTGCGGTCATGCCCCAGGACCGCCCCGGGCCGTAGCCACGCCCCCGTACCCGCCCCCAAAACGCTGCCGACACGCCCCGAAAACGCCGCGACGACCGGGACCACCCCCCGACACGCCCCCGACACGCCCCCCTCGGAGAACCCCGGGACTTACGCGAGTCCCGGGGCTCTGCGCGTGCCGGTAGGCCTATGTAAAATAGGCGCACCGGCGCGCAGGGCCCTGCTCGTGTAAATCCGGGCGGATTTACACGAGATTAAAATAGATGGTCACGAGATTAAAATAGATGGTCACCTCCTTAATTGGCTCCCATGGCAAGCTTGGGGGATTTGGTTTCTCTCCTCCATCACCTCTAATGGCTGTTTGCTCCCGTTTTCTCAAATCAAAGAGGCATTTCATCTTCCCGCTACGCAATTCTATGCACGGCTACAGCTCCGAGAAGCTATCAAGGCACTGAACCCATCTACTCTCCTATTAGATCAACTGCCCTACCTTCTTTTGGTATATGCGGAGTTTGGCCCTCATGGTCATTTAGCTTCTAGACTTTACAAAATTATTAAAAGACTCTCGCTGCATTCCCATGTCACTCAATTGCAGGCCATATGGTCTTCTGATATTAATGTTCGCCCAACTCATGCGATGTGGACATACCTGTGGTCCTCTTCGATACATACCTCGCTTTCTACCAGTATCTCCCAAATGTCCTTTTTTATACTTCATAGAGCTATTTGGACCCCTTGGAAATTACACAGGGCTAGACTTCTCCCCACTCACACTTGTTGGTCATGCATAGCTGGGAAGGCCACTTTGGACCATATGCTATTTTTTTGTCCCTTAGTAAACATGTTCTGGCAACAGGTATGGACAAAAATCTCTTCCATGCTATCTCTCTACATACCCATATCCTATGCTATGATAATTCTAAAAGGAGCCCACCCTGATATTAGTATATCTCTCCCACACCATAGATTGTTAGATTTCCTTCTCACCATTGCATTACATAACATTACCTCCAATTGGAAACGCAGCGAGCTGCTTTCAGAGCATTTATGGTGGAACACAGTGTGTCTCTACAGTAAATACGAATGAGCTATAGCACTTAAATATAATCAGCTAGCCAAATGGAATTTGATGTGAAAACCCATGGATAATCACAACCCCTAATATTTTCTGTTGCATTATTTCTTTGGTATGTACTGTCTCTACAAGTGTTGCCTGCTCAGGAGCTCTTTTTCATCTCTCTTTTCTTTCTTCCTTTCCCATATCTCCTCCTCTCTGCTCTTCATTCCTTCTTCTTTTGTTTCTTCCTCCTTGCTTATCTGTTAGGCTCTTATCTTGTTCTTCTTTCTTTTCTTCCTCTCCTTCTTCTTTTCCCCTTTTCTATCTGTAATAGCTGATTTTACATTTTCACCCCAGCTATGATTGCAAATGTTTGTTCATAGTTCATAACTATAGGATCTCTTTGAGATCATTTGTGTAACATTGTTCTGAAATTTCTCATTGTGATTACTGTGATTGTATGTTTATTATAAAACTCAATAAAAATATTACAACAAAAAAAAAATAATGGGAGATTTCAATTACCGTAAACAATGAGGGAAACCAATTGTATTTTAAATATAGCCTAAGTGACGGTGTCAGCAAGCCTGATGTTGAGATTTCTCAACAAAAACCCAACCAGTCTTCTAATCATTCACCATCACCATCGAAAATCTTTTTATTAGTAAATCAAAAATATTTTTTGTCTTGATTTTTATCATTTTCATTAAAAGTCACAATGGACCTTGAATTCCAATAAAAATCCATGAAGAAGGTTTAGGCAGCAATCTCTTTGTTGTAAATAATCAACACAGCCCTACACGGCCGGTGTTTCATGGTAATGCTTCCTCAGGGGCATCTGAGAATTATTGATGCAAGAGTATTTGCCTAAAAGTATCTACAAAACATACTCTCAGTAAAATATTTTAAATGATGAAAGAAAGAACAAGTACTTATCTTGGCACCACAGGCTACCATTTCAAGATGGACTCGGCATCTCTACTGTCTTCTTCATCAGAAGAGAGAAAACGAGGCTGACGTAAATGTTTCATTAAATATGCTGGTTCAACTATCTTCTGATTTTTCCAGCTCTTCAGGAGAAGGTATTATTGTCAGTGGATCTCATCAACCTTGCAATAACTACTCTGCATGTCCAGCTTCAATGTCAGTCATGAATAAAATTATTCTTAAGACTGGCTATACAATGTTTTTGAAATATATAACTTCCTGTATGTCTACAATGGTCATTTATTTGATCCGTTGTCCTTGTGACTTGCTATATATAGGAAAGACCAAGCATCTTTTAAAGACTCAGATGATCGAGCATCGGTCGAACATCAAGCATTCTCATGTTGACGAACCTCTTGTCTCACATTGTATTGCATTTCATCATCAATTTGCTGATCTCTCATTCTGTGTGATTGACCATGTACTTGAACATTGGCGCAGCGGTGATCGAGAATTACAACTCCTGAAATCTGAACAGCGATGGATATATAGGCTCGGCACTGTTAGTCCAATGGGTCTTAATACAGATCTTGATCTACACATGTTTTTAGTATAACAGATCTTATATTTCCATAATTTCTGATATGTCTCAATACAGAATATTTTTCCTGTTTTTTGAAATAATGCATTATTTTTATGAGTTCTGATATTCTATTTGATTTATGAACTGTCTTTACTTGATTTGCATTTTCAAGAATGTCATTGTCTGACATCACGTCTGTCTGCTATTTAATGAGATGTTTACGTCAGCCTCGTTTCCTCTCTTCCGATGAAGAAGACAGTAGAGACGCCGAGTCCATCTTGAAATGGTAGCCTGCGGTGCCAAGATAAGATAAAATAAGATAAAATAAGATAAAATATTTATATAATAAATGTATATATATTATATATAAAATAAGATAAAATAAGATAAAATAAGATAAAATAAGATAAAATATTTATATTTTATCTTATTTTACTGAGAGTAAAATAAGATAAAATATTTTACTGAGAGTATGTTTTGTTGATACTTTTAGGCAAATACTCTTGCATCAATACTTCTTATATGCCCCTGAGGAAGCATTACTGCGAAACACCAGCCATGTAGGGCTGTGTTGATTATTTATAGCAAATAGATTTCTGCCTAAACCTTCTTCACAGATTTGTATTAGAATTCAAGGTCCATTGTGACTTTTAATGAAAATGATAAAAATCAAGACAAAAAAATATTTTTGATTTACTAATAAAAAGATTTTTGATGGTGATGGTGAATGATTAGAAGACCGGTTGGGTTTTTGTTGAGAAACCACAACATCAGGCTTGCTGACACCATCACTTAGACATTATTTAAAATACAATTGATTTCCCTCATTGTTTACAGTTTACAAAATGGGTTACTGTATTGACTCTCTTTGATTATAGATTTCAATTACCCCAATATTGACTGGGTAAATGTACCATCAGGGCATGCTAGAGAGCTAAAGTTCCTGGATGGAATAAATGACAGTTTTATGGAGCAATTGGTTCAGGAACTGACGAGAGAGGGAGCAATTTTAGATCTAATTCTCACTTGAGTACAGCAGTGGTCCCCAACCCTGTACTGGGGGCCCACCAGCCAGTCGTGTTTTCATGAAATTCACATTGAATATGCATGAGAGGAAATGTGCATGCACTGCCTTCATAACATGCACATTTTCTCTCATGCACACAGCCCCACCCACAGCCCCGCCCATTTTTGCAAGCCCGGGGACATACACGCGTCCCGGGGCTTGTCCGTGCCGCCGAGCCTATGCAAAATAGGCTCGGCGTACGCAGGGGGGTTTTTAAGGGTTACGCGGGTAACTTACACACGTAACCCTTTTAAAATACACCCCTTAGTGTAGCTGGGCTCAAAAAAGGTTAGGATAAGTTCTTGGAGGAGAAGTCAATTAAAGGCTATCAATCAAGTTTACTTAGGGAATAGCCACTGCTATTAATTGCATCAGTAGCATGGGATCTTCTTGGTGTTTGGGTAATTGCCAGGTTCTTGTGGCCTGGTTTGGCCTCTGTTGGAAACAGGATGCTGGGCTTGATGGACCCTTGGTCTGACCCAGCATGGCAATTTCTTATGTTCTTATGTTCTAGGAAAGACTAATGAGGTTAAGGCTGTTCAGCTTGGAGAAGAGATGGCTAAGGGGGGATATGATAGAGGAGTTTAAAATCATGAGAGGCCTAAACGGGTAAATGTGAATCGGTTATTTACTCTTTTGGATAATAGAAGGACTAGGAGGCACTCCATGAAGTTAGCATGCAGCACATTTAAAACTAATTGGAGAAAGTTATTTTTCACTCAACACACAATTAAACTTTGGAATGTGTTGCCAGAGGATGTGGTTAGTGCAATTAGTATAGCTGGGTTTAAAAAAGGATTGGATAAGTTCTTGGAGGAGAAGTCCATTACCTGCTATTAATCAAGTTGACTTAGAAAATAGCCACTGCTATTACTAGCAACACTAGCATGGGATAGACTTAGGGCCTCATTTTCTAAAATATCACAGGCCTGCGATACTTTAGGTAATGAGGGGTGGGGGGCTGAAACAGGGAGCAGTCCTGCGCTAGCCGGCAGCGATCGCACCGCTGCAGTGCGATCGCTGCCGGTTTCGCACCCAATAGCGCCACCATAGAAGGTGTAGCTATTGGGCGTGAAATAGTACGCGAAAAGGCCCTTACCTTTTCATCGTCCACGGCGTCTTCGCGGAGTCAGCCCCGGTGACGCCCCAAATCCTCCACTTCCGGGGCTGACTCCGCCCCCATCTTGGTATCACACATGATAAGGGACTTTTCACATGCGAAACGTCCCTTATCGCGTGCAATCCTTCTGGTAAATGACCCCCTTAGTTTTTGGGTACTTGCCAGGTAGTTGTAGCCTGGATTGGCTACTGTTGGAAACAGGATGCTGGGCTTGATGGACCCTTGGTCTGACCCAGTATGGCATGTTCTTATAAAGTATCCTTAGAGATTTATTTTTGCTTTTCCTGGCCAAAGCAACATGCACAGTTTTGAAAATGCAAAACTACATGTGTTGATTGCTTCCTCAAACTAACCCTCACCCATGGGAATGCCTCCAAATAATGCTAGTGAAATGGTGCGCTTAGTTGAATACGAACACTGCACTGAAGGTGGGCATTCCTCAAAGATACAATTTCTGTGGGAAAAACACTACTTTAGCTATGGAAATGACTTTAAACACTTTCTTCTATATGATTATGTAATATGGTAGAACTATAATATATATCTGTCTCTGCAGCTTGTAAAATCTCCAAATAAAACTAACTTATCTGGGAACATGCAAGTCCAGCAATGCATGGCACAGACCACCTTGGACAACCAGATTAGTACATAATTGGAGGAACAATTAATGATCACATCATGTAGGCAGTCAATGTTTCTCACCCTGGAACAGTATCATTTACAGCAAAATCATTCCTGAAATATGTCCAACTGAATCGAAATGAAACAAGCATAAGTAGTGGAAAGAACAGCTGCAAATAAAGTGGGACGAATTGCCTTAAAGGACAGATGTGGCAAATTTGCAAGTTGGCAATAAAATGTCAAACCTTTCACATCTGTATTTCTGGCTATGCTTCTATTGCTTAAAAAAACAACAACACATCCTCAGAGACTATAGATGCTATTTTTCAAAAATGATCATAACAAAGTAATGAATAATTGGAAGAGTTGCACAGTTTCCAAAATTCAAACAAACTCAGAGTTTACTAATAAAAGTGCAGACTTAAAAAATGCTCAAGAGAAATGCACAACTCCATACTGCAAGAGCAGTTGAAGAAAGATTAGGTCTCATATTCAGGTGGAAGTTTTATAATGTCTTCTTTGTATTTTTCTAACTTTTAGATATTTTCTGTATTGTTATTCTTTTTCCTGGATTTCCTGTGTGTTATCATTATTATACCTTTTTCTGATGGCTCTGCCAGATTCTCAGTATTAATTATGTTAGACAGGGCAATGCAAAGAGCTCCTGGCTCTCAGAGAATGAGTCCGATCTCTGGAGGCTAGAGTGACAGACCTGGAGGAGCTAAGGCAGACAGAAAGGTATATAGATGAGACTTTCAGGGACATAGTAGTCAAGTTCCAACTTCAGATAAGCAGCCCTGGTGCTGCCTTGGAGGAAGAAAGTCTCATGATTGGAGAGCATCAACCTGATGCAGCAGGAACGGATCCTGTAGCAAGGACCTGCTCTCCAGGTGATGCATTGTCCTTTCGCACTGAGGATATCTCATTAAGGCCTACTGCCCAGGAGGGAAGGGTTAGGTTGGCCATCATAGTTGGTGATTCAATTATTAGGAATGTACACAACTGGGTGGCTGGTGGGCGTGAGGATCGCCTGGTAACATGCCTACCTGGTGCAAAGGTGATGGACCTCATGCGTCACCTAGATAGGATTTTAGACGGTGCTGGGGAGGAGCTGGCTGTCGTGGTACATGTGGGCACCAACGACATAGGAAAATGTGGGAGGGAGGTTCTGGAAGCCAAATTTAGGCTATTAGGTAGAAAGGTTAAATCCAGAACCTCCAGAGTAGCATTCTCTGAAAGGCTCCCTGTTCCACGTGCAGGTCCCCAGAGGCAGGCAGAGCTCTGGGGACCTGCGTGGATGAGAAGATGGTGCAAGGAAGAGGGATTCAGTTTTGTAAAGAACTGGGAACCTTTTGGGGAAGGGGGAGTCTCTTCCGAAGGAATGATCTCCACCTTAACCAGGGTGGAACCAGACTGCTGGCATTAACCTTTAAAAAGGAGATAGAGCAGCTTTTAAACTAGAACAAAGGGGAAAGCTATGCTAATGCCAGAAGTCTAAGAAGTAAGATGAGAGAACTAGAATGTATAGCAGTGAATGATGACATAGACTTAATTGGCATCTCAGAGACATGGTGGAAGGAGGATAATCAATGGGACAGTGCTATACCGGGGTACAAATTATATCGCAATGACAGAGAGGAGCACTCGGGAGGCGGTGTGGTGCTTTATGTCCGGGATGGCATAGAGTCCAAAAGGATAAACATCCTGCACAACACTAAATGCACAATTGAATCTTTATGGGTAGAAATCCCTTGTGTGTTAGGGAAGAGTATAGTGATAGGGGTATACTAACGTCCACCTGGTCAAGATGGTGAGACTGACAGTGAAATGCTAAGAGAAATTAGGGAAGCTAACCAATTTGGCAGTGCAGTAATAATGGGAGATTTCAATTACCCCAATATTGACATGGTAAATGTATCATCGGTACATGCTAGAGATATAAACTTCCTGGATGGAATAAATTATATTTTTATGGTGCAATTGGTTCAGGAACCGATGAGAGAGGGAGCAATTTTAGATCTAATTCTCAGTGGAGCACAGGATTTGGTGAAAGAGGTAACGGTGGTGGGGCCGCTTGGCATTAGTGATCATAATATGATCAAATTTGAATTAATGACTGGAAGGGGGACAGTAAGCAAATCCATGGCTCTCGTGCTAAACTTTCAAAAGGGAAACTTTGATAAAATGAAAAAAATAGAAAAAAACTGAAAGGAGCAGCTACAAATATAAAAAGTGTGCAAGAGGCGTGGTCATTATTAAAAAATACCATCCTAGAAGCACAGTCCAGATGTATTCCACACATGAAAAAAGATGGAAAGAAGGCAAAACGATTACCGGCATGGTTAAAAGGGGAGGTGAAAGAAGCTATTTTAGCCAAAATTGGAAGAAGGATCCAACAGAAGAAAATAGGATAATGCACAAGCGCTGGAAAGTTAAATGCAAGACATTGATAAGACAGGTTAAGAAAGAATTTGAAAAGAAGTTGGCCATAGAGGCAAAAACTCATAGTAAAAACTTTTTAAAATATATCAGAAGCAGAAAGCCTGTGAGGGAGTCAGTTGGACCGTTAGATGATCGAGGGAATAAAGGGACCCTTAGAGAAGATAAGGCCATCGCAGAAAGATTAAATGATTTCTTTGCTTCGGTGTTTACTGAAGAGGATGTTGGGAAGGTACCCGTTCTGGAGAAGGTTTTCATGGGTAATGATTCAAATGGGCTGAACCAAATCACGGTGAACCTAGAAGATGAGGTAGGCCTGATTGACAAACTGAAGAGTAGTAAATCACCTGGACCGGATGGTATACACCCCAGAGTTCTGAAGGAACTAAAAAATGAAATTTAAGACCTATTAGTAAAAATTTGTAACGTATCATTAAAATCATCCATTGTACCTGAAGACTGGAGGATAGCTAATATAACCCCAATATTTAAAAAGGGCTCCAGGGGCGATCCAGGAAACTACAGACCAGTTAGGCTCACATCAGTGCCAGGAAAAATAGTAGAAAGTGTTCTAAATATCAAAATCTCAGAACATATAGAAAGACATGGTTTAATGGAACAAAGTCAGCATGGCTTTACCCAAGGCAAGTCTTGCCTCACAAATCTGCTTCACTTTTTTGAAGGAGTTAATAAACATGTGGATAAAGGTGAACTGGTAGATGTAGTATACTTGGATTTTCAGAAGGTATTTGACAAAGTTCCTCATGAGAGGCTTCTGGGAAAAGTAAAACATTATGGGATAGGTAGCGATATCCATTCGTGGATTACAAACTGGCTAAAAGACAGGAAACAGTAGGATTAAATGGACAATTTTCTCAGTGGAAGGGAGTGGGCAATGGAGTGCCTCAGGGATCTCTATTGAGACCCTTTCTTTTCAATATATTTATAAATGATCTGCAAAGAAATACGACGAGTGAGGTATTCAAATTTGCAGATGATACAAAATTATTCAGAGTAGTCATATCACAAGCAGATTGTGATAAATTGCAGGAAGACCTTGTGAGACTGGAAAATTGGGCATCCAAATGGCAGATGAAATTTAATGTAGATAAGTGCAAGGTGATGCATATAGGGAAAAATAACCCATGCTATAGTTACACAATGTTAGGTTCCATATTAGGTGCTACAACCCAAGAAAGAGATCTAGGCATCATAGTGGATAACACATTGAAATCGTCGGTTCAGTGTGCTGCGGCAGTCAAGGAAGCAAACAGAATATTAGGAATTATTAGAAAGGGAATGGTGAATAAAACAGAAAATGTCATAATGCCTCTGTATCGCTCCATGGTGAGACCGCATCTGGAATACTGTATAGAATTCTGGTCGCCGCATCTCAAAAAAGATATAGTTGCAATGGAGAAGGTACAGAGAAGGGTGACCAAAATGATAAGGGGAATAGAACAGCTCCCCTATGAGGAAAGACTAAAAAGGTTAGGACTTTCAGCTTGGAAAAGAGATGGCTGAGGGGTGATATGATAGAGGTGTTAAAAATCATGAGAGGTCTAGAATGGGAAGATGTGAATCGGTTATTTACTCTTTCAGATAATAGAAAGACTAGGGGGCACTTCATGAAGTTAGCATGTGGCACATTTAAAACTGATCGGAGAAAGTTATTTTTCACTAAATGCACAATTAAACTCTGGAATTTGTTGCCAGAAGATGTGGTTAATGCAGTTAGTATAGCTGTGTTTAAAAAAGGATTGGATAAATTCTTGGAGGAGAAGTCTATTACCTGCTATTAATTTCGTTGACTTAGAAAATAGCCATTGCTATTTCTAGCAACAGTAGCCTGGAATACACTTAGGTTTTGAGTACTTGCAAGGTTCTTATGGCCTGGATTGGCCACTGTTAGGGGTGTGCATTCGTTTCCAACGTATTGGTAATCCGCAACGTATAGGGCCATATTCGTTGTATTCGTGGGGAAGTAAAACGTATCACGATTCCCCACGAATACAATGAATCTTCACTGAATTTTTCGGCTGTCTAAAGGAGCGAAGTTAAACAAACCCCCCACCCTCCTGACCTCCCCAAGACTTACCAAAGCTCCCTGGTGGTCCAGCAGGGTGTCCAGGCGCCATCTCCTGCACTCACGCCGTCAGCTGCCGGTATTCAAAATGGCGCTGATAGCCTTTGACCTTACTATGTCACAGGGGCTACCGGTGCCATTGGTCGGCCCCTGTCACATGGTAGGAGCAATGGATGGCCGGCACCATCTTGGGCTCCTACCATGTGATAGGGGCCGACCATTGGCACCGGTAGCCCCTGTGACATAGTAAGGTCAAAGGCTATCGGCACCATTTTGAATACTTGCAGCTGATGGCGTGAGTGCAGAAGATGGCTCCCGGACCCCCCGCTGGACCACCAGGAAGTTTTGGTAAGTCTTGGCGGGGTCAGGAGGGTGGGGGGTTGTAGTTAATTCAATTTTAGCCAGGAAACGAATAAGAATGAACGCATGAAAGTATCGGGGGCCCCCCTTGCTGAATGCAACGTATCTGCCCCCCGACGAATATGAATACCGAATGCAACATATGCTGTCTCTCTGCACATCCCTTGTCACTGTTGGAAACAGGATGTTGGGCTTGATGGACCCTTGATCTGACCCAGTATGGCAATGTCTTATGTTTCCATACTGGGTCAGACCCTAGAAATCAAGGATCAGCCTGCACAGGCTTTCCCTATAACCTCGGTAACTTTCAGGAAACCCTGCTCCAGAGAAATCCTTAATACACAGCTCTCCTATGAATTAGCTCAATTAGACCTCTCTGACGCCAACACGACTACTTCCTCCTGGACCAAAATCACCAGCAAAGTAGCTGAACAAACCTGCCCATCGATCACAAAGACACTTCATCCAGATAGGGACAACAGGAAACCATGGTTCACTCCTGAATTGAAGTCCCTCAAGCAGGATCTCAGAAGTCACAAACATAGTTGGCGCAAAAATCCCTCCACCACAGCCTTAGCGGCCTACAAATCATGCCTAAACGCCTACAGGAACGTCATCAACAGAACAAAGAGAGAATTTTTCTCAAAAAAGATCCATCACTTCATCTTCGATTCCAAAGCTTTGTTCTCTTACGTATCAGCCCTCACCAAACCGTCCACTCCCCTCATTCCAGACAACCAAGCTACCAGTAAAGCCATAGAACTGGCAGACTTCTTTGAGAAAAAAATTGCCACCCTCATAGCGCCCCTCACGGTGCCCACTCCGCTGCCCCCCCTCTCACCCCCCTCGGTCATCAACAAAACTCATCTCTAGTCTCCTTCGAGTCTACGTCTTCTCTTGAAATAGAAAATATCCTCAAGAAAATTAAACCCTCTTCACACCCATTAGACCACATACCGGCCAACCTGCTCTTCATCATTCCAAATATCATCGCCAAGCCTATAGCAGAAGTCATAAACTGCTCTCTTGCTCAAGGGCTTATCCCAGACCAACTCAAGCTTGCAATGCTGAAACCCCTATTTA
The DNA here is from genome assembly GCF_901001135.1 of Rhinatrema bivittatum. Taxonomy (NCBI): domain Eukaryota; kingdom Metazoa; phylum Chordata; class Amphibia; order Gymnophiona; family Rhinatrematidae; genus Rhinatrema; species Rhinatrema bivittatum. The sequence continues at coordinate 1,125,768 of NC_042623.1, read as the reverse complement.
AAAAACCCAACCTATCACCATCAGACCCAGGCAACATCTACCCAGTAGCAAATTTGCCCATGATCGCCAAACTCATGGAAAAAATCGTAAACAAACAACTATCTGAATACCTGGAAGAAAACGATATTCTCTCCCCAACACAATTTGGCTTCCGTAAGTCACTTAACACGGAATCATTACTATCCTCCCTCTCGGATACCATCCTCCTAAACTTGGAAAAAGGCCAACCATATCTTCTCGCTCTTCTGGATCTATCCGCGGCCTTTGACACCGTGAACCATACTATTCTATTACAGCGACTTGCAGACATTGGCATCAAGGGCACTGCATTCAATTGGTTCAAATCCTTCCTAGAAAACAGGTTCTTCAAAGTGAGGATCAATAATAAAGAATCACACCCAGTCAGATCCAACTTGGGAGTCCCCCAGGGATCATCTCTCTCACCCACCCTATTCAACATCTACCTCCTCCCACTCTGCCATCTACTCACCAATCTAAACTTAACTCACTACCTCTATGCAGACGACATTCAGATCCTCATCCCTATGCACAGAACATTGTCCTGTGCACACGCTGGAGTGATTTCCCTTGGAGGACGTGTATATTCATTGTGCAACCTGCATTGTGGCTTAAGTATTTCTGCTTATTGCTTTGAACCTGCATCGTGGCTAAGTATTTCTGATTATTCTTGAAGTTGTGTAGAAAGCTTCTGTGCCTATTTATAGTGTGTTTCATTTCTTTATAGTAAGATATTATTCCAGTAAGTTCATTGCTGTTTGCTTGCACAGTGCTTACTGCTTTGTATTTGTGCAGAAAGCCTCTGTGCCTAATTCCTGACTGTTTTAATTTTCTTTATAGTAAGATAATAATTTTCTAGTAAGTTAAATTGCTGTTTGTTGCACAAAGTTAGAACCCCCCCCCCCCAACAAAAACTCTCTCCAGCTTGTAAACTGTTATAATCTCTCTGTTTTGGGGTTAGCTGGCAGAAATAATCTATTCAAACTAAAATATTGGGGCATAAAGACTGTTTTTTAAAACAATTGACCAAAAAGCAAAGATAACCGTCCAGAAGTGCCCTGCTTTACCCAGCTTGTCCCAGGCTTAACTGTTTAACTCCCACCCACCCCTGGGGCTTGTTTTCTAATAAAGACTGCCTAACTTGCCATAGGCAGCGACATAAATTAGTACATTGGTAACAGTCAAGGACATACAAATCATAAATTACCAGGATGAGGACTATCCAATGTAACTGCTGTGGAGCCTTTATTCTGAGGGAAAGCATCTGGAAACTTAGAGCTTGCCCAATTTGTGCACAACTCTCTTCCCTGAAAAAGGAGTTGACTGACATTAAAAATCAATTAGCTTCAATTAAAAATAATACACCTACATTGCATTACTCAGAAAATAATTTCCCAATATCACAGAAAAACCAGGAGTCAAGAAAAGGAAATTCATTAGGCTCAGGAAGGACCCACAGTCACCCATTCTTGACAGAAGAGCAGTCAACAGGTATACCCCGCCACTCAAACAGGTCATTAAGAATCTCTTTAAAATCCAGGAATACAGTGGGCTCTGGTAGAATTAGACCTGTGATGAGGAGACACACCATGTACCAAATGCAAAAAGAACAAGCCTTCTCTATATTAAAAACTGAAGAAGTTCATGAGAAAAACATTGAAGTGTTACCAGAAAAGAGGGAAAAAACACAATGCATGCAGTATTTCAGGATCCATAACCAAAAGAAAAATCTAATTGAGAGGAATAACTCTGTCAACAGTGGCACAACTACAAAAAGAAAGAGTGAAGTGAATAACAAATCTCAACTAATATCTTATAAGGAGTCCAGGAAATGCAATAACCTTAAAGAGAGTACCTGGAAGGTAATGACCACAAATGCTCATAGTTTGGGAAATAAAATCCCAGATCTGCAGGCCCTAATGGCTGAGGCAGAATTAGACATTGTTGCTATAACAGAAACATGGTTCACAGAATCTCATGAATGGGATACAACAATACCAGGCTACAACTTGTTAAGGAAGGACAGAAAGGATAGAAAAGGGGGAGGTGTGGCTCTTTATGTCAGACAAAAAATCCAAGCAACTGAGCTACAAGGAAGTTGGGGTAAGGAAGAAGCTCTATGGCTCGACCTAAAAAAAGATGACGGAGCATCCATTTATATTGGAGTGGTTTACAGGCCTCCAAACCAAAAGGAAGAGCTGGACAGAGAGCTGGTTGAAGACATCCATAAGATAGGTAAGAAGGGAGAAGTGGTGATCGTGGGTGACTTTAATATGCCAGATGTAGACTGGAAAATCCCATCTGCAGAAACTAAAAATAGTAGAGCGATAGTGGATGCCATGCAAGTATCTTTGTTCAAACAAATGGTGTTGGAACCCACGAGAGAAGGAGCTATACTCGACTTAGTGCTCACTAATGCAGATAATGTCTCAGATGTCCAGGTGGGCGCCCACCTCAGCAGCAGTGACCATCAAACGGTATGGTTTAATATCAATAAAAGAATAGGGAAAAGAACCACAAAGACCCGAGTTTTACAGTTCAAAAACACAGACTTTGAGGAAATGGGTAAGTACCTGGAGGAAGAACTAAAAGGATGGGAGAACGAGAGAGATGTGGATCAGCAGTGGACCAATCTAAAAGGAGCAATCACCAAGGCAACTGCTCTATATGTTAGAAATGTAAAGAAAAGCAAAAGGAAACTGAAACCTATCTGGTTCTCAAAGGAGGTGGCTGACAAAATTAAAGCTAAAAGAACAGCATTCAAGATATATAAAAGATCCCAAAGGGAGGAGCACAAAGAAGCATATTTGAATCAACTGAGGGAGACAAAGAAATTAATCAAGTTGGCAAAAAGTCAAGCGGAGGAGAGGATTGCCAAGGAGATAAAAAATGGTGACAAAACATTTTTCAGATACATCAGCGAAAAGAGAAAGGTCCAAAGTGGTATAGCAAAATTGAAAGGTGGTAATGATCAATGTGTGGAGAGTGACGAAGAAATGGCAGAAATATTAAACGAATACTTCAGCTCTGTGTTCACTAAAGAAGACCCTGGAGAAGGACCATCTCTACACAACAAGAAACTGGAGGGAAGTGGAATAGATGAAAATCCTTTCACAGTAGAAAATGTGTGGGAAGAGCTAAAGAACCTGAAAGTGGACAAAGCCATGGGGCCTGATGGTATTCATCCAAGGATATTGAGGGAGCTCAGAGATGTTCTGGCGGCTCCACTGTGTGACCTGTTCAATAGATCCCTAGAAACGGGAGTGGTGCCGAGTGATTGGAGAAGAGCGGTGGTGGTCCCGCTTCACAAGAGTGGCAACAGGGAGGAGGCTGGAAACTACAGACCGGTTAGCCTCACTTCGGTGGTGGGAAAAGTAATGGAGTCACTGCTGAAAGAGAGAATAGTGAACAATCTACAGTCCGGAGAATCGATGGACCAGAGGCAACATGGATTCACCAGGGGAAGATCCTGTCAGACAAAACTGATTGACTTTTTTGACTGGGTAACCAAGGAATTGGATCAAGGAAGAGCACTCGATATCATATACTTGGATTTCAGCAAAGCTTTTGATACGGTTCCGCACAGGAGACTGGTGAATAAAACGAGAAGCTTGGGAGTGAGTGCCGATGTGGTGACCTGGATTGCAAATTGGTTGACGGACAGAAGACAATGTGTGATGGTAAATGGAACCTTCTCTGAGGAGAGAGCGGTTATAAGTGGTGTACCGCAAGGATCGGTGTTGGGACCGGTCCTGTTCAATATCTTTGTGAGCGACATTGCGGACGGGATTGAAGGTAAGGTTTGTCTTTTTGCGGATGACACTAAGATCTGCAACAGAGTGGACACGCCGGAAGGAGTGGAGAGAATGAGACGGGATCTAAGGAAACTGGAAGAGTGGTCGAAGACATGGCAGCTGAGATTCAATGCAAAGAAATGCAAAGTCATGCATATGGGGAGTGGAAATCCGAATGAAATGTATTCGATGGGGGGGGGGAAGGCTGATGTGCACGGAGCAGGAGAGGGACCTTGGGGTGATAGTATCTAATGATATGAAGTCTGTGAAACAATGCGACAAGGCGATAGCAAAAGCCAGAAGAATGCTGGGCTGCATAGAGAGAGGAATATCGAGTAAGAAAAGGGAAGTGATTATTCCCCTGTACAGGTCCTTGGTGAGGCCTCACCTGGAGTACTGTGTTCAGTTCTGGAGACCGTATCTTCAAAAAGACAAAGACAAGATGGAAGCGGTACAGAGAAGGGCGACCAGGAAGGTGGAGGATCTTCATCGGATGACGTACGAGGAGAGATTGAAGAATCTAAATATGTACACCCTGGAGGAGAGGAGGAGCAGAGGTGATATGATACAGACTTTCAGATACTTGAAAGGTTTTAATGATCCAAAGACAACGACAAACCTTTTCCGTAGGAAGAAAATCAGCAGAACCAGGGGTCACGATTTGAAGCTCCAGGAAGGAAGATTCAGAACCAATGTCAGGAAGTATTTCTTCACGGAGAGGGTGGTGGATGCCTGGAATGCCCTTCCAGAGGAAGTGGTGAAGACCAGAACTGTGAGGGACTTCAAAGGGGCGTGGGATAAACACTGTGGATCCATAAAGTCAAGAGACCGCCAATGTAGAGTGGGTGGCTCACCAGAACGATGGCTACTGCCCGGAGACAATACCCTTATTAAATAAACATACAGATGCTTACTGTGACTCCAACATCGCTCTAAGCTTCAACGGCAAGAGGAAATGTGGAAAAAAGGATTTGCAATCACAAAGAGGGGAGTAGCTGGCTTGTTACGGCGGTTACTACCCCAAACCAAATAAGCCTAATACTTCACTTTCCAAGCATATACAGCATAGTTCTCTGCTTCAACGGCAGGGGAGAAGAAAAGAGGGTTCGCACTCACAAAGCGGGGAGTAGCTGGCTTATTACGGCGGTTACTACCCCAAACCAAATGTGCCTGATACTTCGCTTTCGATGCATATCCAGCATGGCTCTCTGCTTCATGGCATGGGAGAAAGGCTGATACATCAAGCATTTCCAGCATAGCTCTCTGCTTCAACAGCAGGGGAATAAGAAAAGCTGAGGCTTCACGCATATCCAGAATAGCTTCAACTGCAGGGGAGAAGAAAAAAAAAAAAAAAGATTCGCACTCACAAAGCAGGGAGTAGCTGGCTTGTTACGGCGGTTACTACCCTAAACCAAAAGGGCCTGATACTTCACTTTCAATGCATAACCAGCATGGCTCTCCGCTTCAACGGCAGGAGAGAAGAAAAACAACCAATAGGGGCTGTATGACATAGTCTGGGTAAAGGGAATAAACATGGGTGTAGCTTGCTTATTGCAGCGGTTACTACCCCTACTACCCCTAACTAATCAAGCTAGGTATTTCACTTGGATGCAGCTCCATCACTGCTCTCTACATTAATGGTGGGGGTGGAAGGGAAATAGAACCAAGAGTTAAGAGAAAAAGATAAGTATGAGAGAAAAAAATGTGTGAAGCTTGCTGGGCAGACTAGATGGGCCATTTGGTCTTCTTCTGCCGTCATTTCTATGTTTCTATGTTTCTATATCACAGAGTCGCTTCACTAAACATGGTCCCATTGGAATAGTTGCCTCCAGGCCATCAACCTACTTCTCACCAGCCTCAACCTTGTCCTCAATACCAACAAGACAGAGATCCTGCTAAAAGCTCAAGACAACAACAACATTCCTCTCAACTCACCCAGCTCCTTCCAACTATCCAATATTCCATTTAACCACACACCACACGTGAGAGACCTGGGTGTTCTGCTCAACAACCAGATTAACTTGAAAAAATTCATCATTAACACCTCCAAGGAATGCTTTTACAAATTGCAAGTACTCAGAAAACTAAAACCACTCCTACACCTCCGGGACTTCCCTAGGTGCTCCAATCAATCATCTTGTCAAAAGTTGATTACTGCAACTCCCTTCTTCTGGGTCTACCGGCTAACACCATTAACCCTTACAGATGGTCCAGAACGCGACCACCAGGATACTTACCAACGCCAACAAAAGAGATCACATCACCTCCATCCTTCAGAACCTTCACTGGTTACCTGTCAAATTCAGGATTCTCTTCAAAGCCCTCATGATGATCCATAAAGCCCTTCACAATATCGCCCCCCTCAATCTAACTTTCCAACTACGGCCTCACATTTATTTATTTATTTATTTTTAGATTTTTATATACCGGTGTTCCTATATGAAATAAAGATCACATCGGTTTACATTGAAACAGAACATGAAAATTGCCAAAAGGCATTACATAGAACAAGGTTATGAAACTTGGAACAGTGTACATAAGTTCAAAATTTAACAATAACGTTGTAACATTGATGACCAAAAGATAAAGGAGAAAAAAAATAAAAAAAAGACTTAAACAATTAAGTTGACAGGTCTTATTGAGCATAAAAATTATAACGTATAAGTGAGAAAGTCTCAAGTGTCCTGCAGCAAGAGATTAGATACCGAAGTAGGTAGTGGTATGGAAAATGGGGGTTTGTGAAGAAGATATCTCAAACAGACCGATCAGAAGAGCATACAAAGACACTCTTTACACCCCTCCTGCTAAAACTTCATTAAGGAAGCGTGCCCTGTCCACAGCTGGTCCCCCCCTTTGGAACTCCCTCCCTCCGGACCTCCGCCAAGAACCCTGCCCCCTGGTTTTTAAAAAGAAGCTGAAAACATGGCTATTCAGCCAGGCCTTCGTGGAGAGATAATCCTCCCACTGTTACCGCCCGCTAGCTGATTCAGCTCTACCGGTTATCCATCAGCTACTCCAGAATTTCCCATTAGCATAGCATTCCCCTAAGTTCATTTTGAGGTTTCATCCTATATAGCCCTATGTTTATATTATACTTTAGTATTATTTTGAGGTTTCATCCTTTATAGCCCAATGTTTATATTATACCTCAGTATACTTCTATTGTACCTAAATGTTCTTTGTTGCCTTTTTTGGTCATTATACCTCATGTTCTTTGTACCCGCCTCACGGCGATTGTTCAGTTTATATGTAAACCGGTGTGATATGTATGATATACAGGAACATCGGTATATAAAAATGAAAAATAAATAAATAAATAAATATGTTTTTATTTTTAGGGCTGTCCTTGGTAGAGGGGTGGATGAACAGCGGCGAATGCTCTGTATTGCCATGGTAGCCACATCCATCTGTCAGCCAATGCTCCAGGGCTCCACTGCAGTCGATTCACTCTGGGTCCCTCACCCTCCTAAGGCCCACACTGATGCTAGCAATTGATAATTAAAATAGCATAGAAAATGACCACAATGATCGTTTAGTCCATCTAATCTGTCTAACTCTTGCTGCAATACCAAAGAGCTTACTTGATCTCCAGAATAACCTTTACTTCCTCACAACTAAGCATCTTGGCTTACAGACAGCTTTATCTATCTCTTTGCCTAGAATGCCATTCCATACATCCAGCACCCTATGTGAAGAAATAATTTACATTCCTTCAAGCTAATGAGAAGCAGATTGAAAATTGGAGAATGTATTTTTCACTCAATGCACAATCAAGCTGTGGAATTGTTTTCAGGAGGATGTGGTCAACGCATCTATCATAGCTTGGTTTGAAAGGGGTTTGGACAATTTCCTGTAAAAAAATGTCCATAAATAGTTAATAACCAGGTGACTTGTCATAGGTATGAAACTGGAGCTACATTTATTGATTGGCCAATGACCCTGTCAGAGACAGGATGCTGGGCTTGATGGACCTTTGGTCTGACCCAAAATGACTTATGTTATGTCCTTATGATGGAGCTCCCTCCTCAAAAGCAAAGGTAAATGACTTTGAAAATTATCCTTTTAATTGGGGATGGTAACTTTTAAACAGCTGCGCAGACATACATGTATGCGAGTATGCCGGCTCACGCAAATGGACACAGCTATTTTATAACATGCACACGTATATGTGCATGTATTATGCTGACACAAATATCCCGTTTCCCCATTTCATTCCCATTTCACCCTGTAAAAGATAGGATTTCCTAACCCCCCTAGCTACATAGCTTCCCTTTTATCCTATTAGCCCTGACCTGTAAAACCTGCTGACTAGCCTAGTTTTTTGGTTTTATTACTTAATAAAGTGAGGCGGTAGGGACTCGTAAATACTTACATGCTGACTTCATGTGGCTGTCCCGCCCATGCCTGACTAAACTCTGCCCATGCCCTGGCACGTTTGTGTGTGTACTGGGAGAATCAGACTCAGGCACCTCTTAAAATCCATGAAGCACATTCTGGCCCGAGATACTCACGTATTTCCCAGCTTTGGCATGTATAGGACTTTTAAAATCTGCCTGTCCTACCCTCTGAGGGCTTCTAGCTCCAGTGTCCTACTGGCACATGAAAGCAGCTCTAAAATAATGTTTACAGTCATTTTTTTGATATATTTTAAAGTAATGTCTCCAGTTGGAAGTTAATATTAATAATAATTATCATCTCCAGATTATGTTTTTCATGTTATTAATGCTTTGCTGAGCTAAAAAAAACTTTGACCTCGGGCCTCAAGCCTTCTCAGTGAATGATTAACCTCTATAAAATACCTTTTTGTTGGTCATTTTTCATTTGTTTAAAAATTATTTGTTTTAGAAGCTGTACAATGGAGACAATGAATAATAGAGTAAACACAGAGGACGTGTTCTTTGATTGTATTATGAAGAACATATTTAAATGAATCCACAGCCTTTTAGTCATTATTAACTAATGGTGCAATATAAAATTCTAAGTCTTAATTTAATTAGGCTTTTCTTTCATTAAGCATGTGTTGACAAAAATCTTCTTTATTTATTTAAAGTTTCTTTTATTATAGTCCTAAGCAGCTTTTAAAATACATTCACAGTAAAATGTACATTAAAACACAAATGAGCACAGTACAATAAAACAAACTAAAATAGAATACAAACAGATTTCAATCAATGCAAGCAAAGAACAACGGTATAGCAATGAGCAAGAGATCTTAAACCTTAAAAGCTAAAGTGAAAAAGTGAGTTTTCAGCAGCTTTTTAAACCTCTTAGTACAGTTGGAAAGTCATAGCGTTGCAGGCAAAAAGTTCCATATTGTAGGTCCATTGAATCAGATTCAAAGTAGACATATGTTTTCTTATAGATAGACACAAAGGGATTAAAACTCATTTTTGATCTGCCATATGGCTCTAATGGCATTTGACTATATTCTAGTCTTATTATTTAATGATTAAAATATAAATCAGTTTTAGGGATCTAACATGACTGATTAATTTTTTTTTTCCTGCAATGAGAAGGAAAAAGCAGATTGGGTGGACTTTGTAATTTTATCCACCAGTATAGTCTGTTTCTGTTTAAGTAGTGTGCTTACTGTTGCACTGGAGGTGGACCCTTGGCCTGATACAGGATTGGTACGGCCCTCTGGTCGGACCCAGAGAGTGTCTGCCACCAGGAGGCGGAGCATACAAGGAGACAGAGGCTAGCTGGAGCTTCACCAATCACAATCCAGGGTTTCCGCAGATTGAGCCCTTGGGTACCCAGACCTCCTGGACTTAGGTGGGTCTCCGTGGTCTCCCAGAGAGGAATTGGAGAGGTGTGCTAACCACGAGCAAGGGTGCGCGGCTGATGCAGAATGGATAAGCTAGACCTGAACCGGAAGCTCCGGAGACCTTGGGATGGCAACAGTTCAGAGAGGTCCTCCAGATGAGACAGGCAGTGCCTGCAGGTCTAGCCACGTGGAAGCCATGGTTGTTATCCAAGTATGTTGGCCTAATGGTCACCGGGGGCCAGAAAAGAGTGTCCGAGTGAAGCACAAGGGGTGGAGCCAGATTATTTATTTAATGGTTTTTTTATACCAACATTCATCAATGATATCACATCGGTTAACAGTAAACAATAAACTACGCTTAAGTTGCGTTTGACAAGAAACAGGAGAACAAATACATGCAATGCCATGAACAATATATATGTCAGAAAGATTAACTATATATGGAAATATAAGGGTTCAAGGAAACCTTCAGTCAGAAAGATTAATTATATATGGATATATGAATATCTGAGGTGATACAGAAGTGGAGAGTAAAAGTAAGGGAACTATATACACAGCACTACAATTACTAACAAGATTGTTTCACGTATACTAAGGGGAAGGTTATCAATTACTTGCAAGGTTGCTTACATTATACTGAGGAATTTTGGAATATTGAATATGTATCAAGGATATGTACCAAGGAAATAGAGAATGCCTCAAAAAATTAGACATCAGAAGGAGAAAGGAACAGAGGGGGAATTGAGTGCCTAAGGCGTAATGTGACTAGACTGGGTATGGTTAGGTGTAAGCTTGTGTGAACAGCCACATCTTTAGTTTTGCTTGAACATTTTTTGGCAGTCCTCCTGGCCTAGATCTACTGGCATTGTATTCCATAAGGCGGGGCTGGCTATGGAGAGCGCACGTGCTCTTGTGGAAGCCAGGTTGGTGTTTTTGGGGGAGGGTGTACGAATGGTAGCGAGGTATTGGTTTCTGGTTGGTGTAGTTGACTCGTGGAGTATCAGTGAGTCGTTGAACCAATTCATCTCAGGATTGTGAAGTGCCTTATGTATGATAGAGAGGGTCTTATATTGGATTCGGGATGCAATTGGGAGCCAGTGTAATTCCTTTAGTATGAGCGTTATGTGTTCATTTCTGCGCGTGTTAGTAAGGATCCGGGCAGCTGTGTTTTGTAGTATTTGGAGTGGGTGGATGGAGTTTTTGGGTAAGCCTAGGAGGAGTGAATTACAATAATCGATTTTAGAAAATATTGTAGTTTGAAGTACTGTACGAAAGTCAGGAGGGTGGAGTAAAGGTTTTAATTTTTTAAGGGTGTGCAATTTATAGAAACTCTTTCAATGTAGTGTTAATGAATTTCTTGAGGTTGATTTGATTATCAAGGATGACCCCTAGATCTTGTATCTGTTGAGAGAATGAGATTGGTGGTGATAGGGAGTGAAGCAGGGGAAGGGTGTTAGGGTGACTTTGAGGTGAAATAAGCATGATTTCAGTTTTTGCCATGTTAAGGGCAAGGTGAATGTTGGTTAGGCACTTGTTGATTGAAAGTAGTGTGGATTTCCAGATATTCAAGAGAGGTCATCCAAAGCGGGGGTCAATACCAGAATCAGTCCGTGCGTAGTCGGGGCAAGCGAGGGTCGGTTCTAGGCGGCAGACAGAAGACTGGTCAGGCAGGCAGTGGTCGACTCCAGGCGGCAGGCAAGAGAATGGTCAGGCAGGCAGTGGTCGGCTCCAGGAGGCAGGCAACAGAATGGTCAGGCAGGCAGTGGTTGGTTCCAGGAGGCAGGCAAGAGAATGGTCAGGCAGGCAGAGGTCAGTACCAAGAAGTCAGTCTGGATAGGTACTACCTGGGAAGGACACAGGAACAAGGAGACGCTGGAACAGGAGACACTGGAACAGGAGATACTTGGAACAGAGGCAAACTATCTCACCAACGGTGTCGACCCGATTGCCAAGGAGTAGTTTGAGCCCTGCTTATATACAGGGCTCAGGTGACGTCATCGGAGTGCACCATGGGCGAGTTTCCCATGCTTGGCTCTTTAACCGTCTGGGAGTTCCACGCACGCGTGCTAGGGGGCGGGGCCGACGCCGAGCCCCGACACGAGGAGCGCTGTGAGGAAGAAGGCCCCGATGGGCCTAGAGATGCCCGGGGGTGCCGTGGACAAGCAGGGCTGGCAGAGACTGTGAGTGAGGAGCTGCCAGGCGAACAGGCCCGGTCGCGGCACCAACGCGGCCGGGAAGCGCAACACTTACCTCCTTGCATATGAGTAGATAAAGGTGCACAGATAACTACAATAAAAATGTATCGCAGATGACTTATTTAAAATGTATTTAAAAACATGTATGTGCTGTCGTGTCTGAGGTCCTAAGTGGCCCACATAAAATACGATCCCTAACTAGGTCAAAGGACATCTTTAAGAGCAATACACAAACAGGAAGATAGTGAAAGCCCTAGGAGCATAAACCCTGGGATTTACCCACTGACCGGGCCTTGTGTGCAGTGGGTAAATTTTCAAAGGGGTCCGGCCACATGCGTAAACTCTGGTATGCGCACAAGTGCCGGGCTTCTTCGAAGGGGCGGGCCGGGTGGTGAGATGAGGGGCGGGGCAGGATAGAGCTCAGCGGGGTCAGTCAGCCGGCGCGCATAAACTACTTCTGCTCCTGAGGAGCAGCAAGTAATAAAACAAAAAAGTTAAGGCCAGGTAGGTGAGATTTAGGGGGTGGGGAGGAGAGGGGAAGGTTAGGCAGGGGGTTAGGGAAGTTTCCTCCCAGTCCGCTCCTCAATTGGAGCGGACTGGGAGGGAAGTGGGGAAGGCCCGAATGCGTCGCCACGCAGAGTTTGCACTAATTCTCCTCCCCTTGCACGTGCCGCCCACAGATTTTATAACATGCGCACACGGACGCGTGCACGCACCTTTTAAAATCTACCCCAAAATACCTAAAAAAACAAAAACAAAGCAGCACTGAAAATAAGTAAACCATTTCTGTAAGCAAATTAATGATTTCTCCATACTTAATTCAGCCCAAACACTTCTTAAAATAAAAACTTAACATGTTTCCTGAATGTTTTACTACATATTTCCTTATGAAAAACCTCTGGAAGCTGATTGCACATAATCTTTCCTGCGTTTCTACTCCTAGCCTAATTTCTGTCAGATTTGGAATATCAAGTACAGAGGGTTCTACTAGGGTGATAGGTTATAGGTAGTGAACTAACTTATATAATAGCAAAAGTCGTTGCTCAGAACTTTAAAAGCTAACGTGATGATCTGAAATGTATTCTCTATTTTGTAGGAAGCCAATGTATAGAGTAGAGAAATGGAGTGATATGCTCATTCAACACGAGTGGATCCAGTCAGAATCTCTAGCTGCTGAGTTTTGCACTATCTGGACTGCCTTGATGATGAACTTTGGCTGTATTGTGTTCCAATTAATATTGTATTTTGATTGAAATGGCCTCTTCTTGGGAAGAGACTTCACAACTTGTCTCATGTTTTATCTCTGCTGTACGGCAGTGGTGAACACACAACAAAAGTGACGTGCTGGCTGTACATCATGGCACCTCTAATGATGTACATTCATCATTCCACACTGAAAATACTAATTTGACAATTTCTTTCTGTATAAAAAGTTTAAGTTTTCAGATCGATACTACCTTGACTTCTAATAATCAAATCAAATCCATCATTTCTGCTGGGTTTTTTTAAACTGCGGACTTTGTGGAATCTTAAACCGCTTTTACCATCTTCGAGTTTAGATCCATTGTTTAAGCTTTAATATTACCATCTCTTGACTATTGTAATGCACTTTACAATGGTCTTACAGCAACATTGATAAAGGCATTACAACTATTTCAAAATGCAGCAGCAAGATTGCTATTTGGGAATCCTATGTTTGCAAACATTTCACCAGTGCCGAAGGAATTACACTGGCTTCTAGTTCAGGAGAGAATTTGGTATAAAAGAGTGATGTGGGTTCATAATCTCTTGGTTTTGCATTCTTATCAACGGGTGAATGTCCTTTTGCAAACAGATAACTCTCCCCGGACTTTCTGCTCCTTGAGATTCCATCGCATCATTTTGCATGATTGGTTGAGGCATGGGAACACGCTTTCTCCATAGCAGCACCATCGCTATGGAATTTCCTTCCACAGGAATTACACCTTTCTTCTTGTATGAAAACATTAAAGAAAATGTTAAAAACTCATCTGTTTGAACTTTTTTTGGTTGAAGTATTTTACCTTCTCTGTTCTAAATCGTTGGCTAAAATACTTTTTCCTGAATACCAATTCCTTCTTTTACTAATAACTCAAGATATTATTATGTGCTAAGGGATACTGGAGTGGAAATGGGGGACAGTTGTCTTTGCATGGACAATAGTAGGCCCAGTGATTAGTGTAGTAATAGTAGGCCCAGAGATAGGGATGGTAACTCTCAAATGGGTGCATGGACACACATAGCTGCGTGTGCATCCGTGCAAGCCCAGGGATGCAGAAATTGTGTAACAGACTTGTGTATTTATAGGGATAGATCCCCTCAGATGTATATTCACAGAGGGAGAATCCATTACAGCACAGGCCATACCCCTGGATGGGCTACATAGCTGCTCATTCCTGGCATTTTTTCAAAACAATGTTTCATGGTTAGTGCAAATTTTCAGTCGTAACCACCTATCTTAGGCTTCCACCTTTAAGCACTGTAACAGCAGGAATAAATCAAGCCAGTGATTTTTTAGCCACCTAAGGGGATCGTTTTCAAAAGCGATCGCACGCGAAAAGGGACTTTTCACGTGCGATCACTAAATGGGGGGCGGAGTCGGCCCCGGAAGAGGAGGAGTCAGGGCGGCACCGGGTCCGATGCTGCGGGCACATCGCTGGTGGCGAAAGGTAAGGACCCTTATCGCTGCCAGTTTCACGCAGGGGCAGAAGCCGGCAGCCAGCGCATCGCAGTGGTGCGATGGCTGCCGGCTTTTGCAGGCCCGCCCCCTGCTTCACCCCCACTACCCCCCGTTACCGCCGGATTTTCTAAGGTCGCAAACCTTAGAACATCCAGACCTAAATTTGTCCATTTTCAGCTGTTAAAACATAGCTAAGCTGCTAAGCAAACTTATTACATTGACCACATAGCTCTCAACACTTAGAAATGTATCAAGTTTGTCAAATAAAAAGTTCTCACCTTTATTTTTAGTTTTCTATTTGTGAAATCATTTCCAGCAGAATAAAAAATTCAGACTGCAGGCTTTCCTTTGCCTAGTTTAGGGTCCTTTTGAATAATCCCACCACATTTTGTGATTAAATTCAAGCAAAAAACATATTTGAACAATAAACTGAATAACAAAAAACAGGGGCAATGGCCAAAGAGCTTTTTAGACTTAATATTTTGTCTGTGTTATTTTGTCATTAATATTTTTCATATTGTATTGTTTGCTTTACTATATTGATGCCTTATTATTTTTATGTTATTTTTAGTATTCAATAAAGAAAAAAGATTGAACTTAAAAACAAAAAGAGGCAGATTAGCTACAAACCAGGCAGATGGTTTCAAAATGTATATTTTATCCATATTTCAGAGAAACCGTTTTCTTAACTTTGAAAAATAGCAAGTGGAAAGGCTGCATGAGTGCATGTTAAAAACATCCATAAACCTTACACTGGCTGTTTGTACAGGTGAGAGAGGAAGGGAAAAATTAGAAAAGGACATCCAAAGTACTCACTGTTTCCCTCTCAAGAAAACACACTCACACCCACATCCTAAAGTCTGTGCTCTGTGAAGCCAGCCCAGCATGCATTCACACTGTCCTCTGCCCTAAATACACCCCAGGAACCCTTCCTATTCCCACAGCTAAAAGTCTGCACTCGATGGAAGCGTACGTGAGCTCACAGTCCTGGACACACCCCGGGAACACTTCCTATTCCCACAGCTAAAAGTCTGCACTCGATGGAAGCGTACGTGAGCTCACAGTCCTGGACACACCCCGGGAACACTTCCTATTCCCACAGCTAAAAGTCTGCACTCGATGGAAGCGTACGTGAGCTCACAGTCCTGGACACACCCCGGGAACCCTTCCTATTCCCACAGCTAAAAGTCTGCACTCGATGGAAGTGTACGTGAACTCACAGTCCTGGACACACCACGGGAACACTTCCTATTCCCACAGCTAAAAGTCTGCACTCGATGGAAGCGCACGTGAACTCACAGTCCTGGACACACCCCGGGAACCCTTCCTATTCCCACAGCTAAAAGTCTGCACTCGATGGAAGCGTACGTGAGCTCACAGTCCTGGACACACCCCGGGAACACTTCCTATTCCCACAACTAAAAGTCTGCACTCGATGGAAGCGCACGTGAGCTCACAGTCCTGGACACACCCAGGTAAACCTTCCTATTCCCACAGCTAAAAGTCTGCACTCGATGGAAGCGTACGTGAGCTCACAGTCCTGGACACACCCCCGGGAAACCTTCCTATTCCCACAGCTAAAAGTCTGCACTCGATGGAAGCGCACGTGAACTCACAGTCCTGGACACACCCCGGGAACACTTCCTATTCCCACAACTAAAACTCTGCACTCGATGGAAGCGCACGTAAACTCACAGTCCTGGACACACCCCCGGGAAACCTTCCTATTCCCACAGCTAAAAGTCTGCACTCAATGGAAGCGTGTGTGAACTCACAGTCCTGGACACACCCCGGGAACACTTCCTATTCCCACAGCTAAATGTCTGCACTGAATGGAAGCGTACGTGAGCTCACAGTCCTGGACACACCCCGGGAACACTTCCTATTCCCACAGCTAAAAGTCTGCACTCGATGGAAGCGTACGTGAGCTCACAGTCCTGGACACACCCCGGGAACACTTCCTATTCCCACAGCTAAAAGTCTGCACTCGATGGAAGCGCACGTGAACTCACAGTCCTGAACACACCCCGGGAACCCTTCCTATTCCCACAACTAAAAGTCTGCACTCGATGGAAGCGCACGTGAGCTCACAGTCCTGGACACATCCCCGGGAAACCTTCCTATTCCCACAGCTAAAAGTCTGCACTCGATGGAAGCGCACGTGAACTCACAGTCCTGGACACACCCCGGGAACACTTCCTATTCCCACAGCTAAAAGTCTGCACTCGATGGAAGCGCACGTGAACTCACAGTCCTGGACACACCCCGGGAACACTTCCTATTCCCACAGCTAAAAGTCTGCACTCGATGGAAGCGTACGTGAGCTCACAGTCCTGGACACACCCCGGGAACACTTCCTATTCCCACAGCTAAAAGTCTGCACTCAATGGAAGCGTACGTGAACTCACAGTCCTGGACACACCCCGGGAACCCTTCCTATTCCCACAGCTAAAAGTCTGCACTCAATGGAAGCGTACGTGATCTCACAGTCCTGGACACACCCCGGGAACCCTTCCTATTCCCACAGCTAAAAGTCTGCACTCGATGGAAGCGTACGTGAGCTCACAGTCCTGGACACACCCCGGGAACACTTCCTATTCCCACAGCTAAAAGTCTGCACTCAATGGAAGCGTACGTGAACTCACAGTCCTGGACACACCCCGGGAACACTTCCTATTCCCACAGCTAAAAGTCTGCACTCGATGGAAGCGTACGTGAGCTCACAGTCCTGGACACACCCCGGGAACCCTTCCTATTCCCACAGCTAAAAGTCTGCACTCGATGGAAGCGTACGTGAGCTCACAGTCCTGGACACACCCCGGGAACACTTCCTATTCCCACAGCTAAAAGTCTGCACTCAATGGAAGCGTACGTGAACTCACAGTCCTGGACACACCCCGGGAACCCTTCCTATTCCCACAGCTAAAAGTCTGCACTCGATGGAGGCGTACGTGAGCTCACAGTCCTGGACACACCCCGGGAACACTTCCTATTCCCACAGCTAAAAGTCTACATTCGATGGAAGCGTACGTGAGCTCACAGTCCTGGACACACCCCGGGAACACTTCCTATTCCCACAGCTAAAAGTCTGCACTCGATGGAAGCGTACATGAACTCACAGTCCTGGACACACACCGGGAACACTTCCTATTCCCACAGCTAAAAGTCTGCACTCAATGGAAGCGTACGTGAACTCACAGTCCTGGACACACCCCCGGGAAACCTTCCTATTCCCACAGCTAAAAGTCTGCACTCGATGGAAGCGCACGTGAACTCACAGTCCTGGACACACCCCCGGGAACACTTCCTATTCCCACAACTAAACTCTGCACTCGATGGAAGCGCACGTGAACTCACAGTCCTGGACACACCCCGGGAAACCTTCCTATTCCCACAGCTAAAAGTCTGCACTCAATGGAAGCGTGTGTGAACTCACAGTCCTGGACACACCCCGGGAACACTTCCTATTCCCACAGCTAAAAGTCTGCACTCGATGGAAGCGTACGTGAACTCACAGTCCTGGACACACCCCCGGGAACACTTCCTATTCCCACAGCTAAAAGTCTGCACTCGATGGAAGCGTACGTGAGCTCACAGTCCTGGACACACCCCGGGAACACTTCCTATTCCCATAGCTAAAAGTCTGCACCCGATGGAAGCGCACGTGAACTCACAGTCCTGGACACACCCCGGGAAACACTTCCTATTCCCACAGCTAAAAGTCTGCACTCGATGGAAGCGCACGTGAGCTCACAGTCCTGGACACACCCCGGGAAACACTTCCTATTCCCACAGCTAAAAGTCTGCACTCGATGGAAGCGCACGTGAACTCACAGTCCTGGACACACCCCGGGAACACTTCCTATTCCCACAGCTAAAAGTCTGCACTCGATGGAAGCGCACGTGAGCTCACAGTCCTGGACACACCCCGGGAACACTTCCTATTCCCACAGCTAAAAGTCTGCACTCGATGGAAGCGCACGTGAGCTCACAGTCCTGGACACACCCCGGGAACACTTCCTATTCCCACAGCTAAAAGTCTGCACTCGATGGAAGCGCACGTGAATCTCACAGTCCTGGACACACCCCGGGAACACTTCCTATTCCCACAGCTAAAAGTCTGCACTCGATGGAAGCGTACGTGAGCTCACAGTCCTGGACACACCCCGGGAACACTTCCTATTCCCACAGCTAAAAGTCTGCACTCAATGGAAGCGTACGTGAACTCACAGTCCTGGACACACCCCGGGAACACTTCCTATTCCCACAGCTAAAAGTCTGCACTCGATGGAAGCGTACGTGAGCTCACAGTCCTGGACACACCCCGGGAACACTTCCTATTCCCACAGCTAAAAGTCTGCACTCAATGGAAGCGTACGTGAACTCACAGTCCTGGACACACCCCGGGAACACTTCCTATTCCCACAGCTAAAAGTCTGCACTCGATGGAAGCGTACGTGAGCTCACAGTCCTGGACACACCCCGGGAACACTTCCTATTCCCACAGCTAAAAGTCTACATCTCGATGGAAGCGTACGTGAGCTCACAGTCCTGGACACACCCGGGAACACTTTCCTATTCCCACAGCTAAAAGTCTGCACTCGATGGAAGCGTACGTGAGCTCACAGTCCTGGACACACCCCGGGAACACTTCCTATTCCCACAGCTAAAAGTCTGCACTCAATGGAAGCGTACGTGAACTCACAGTCCTGGACACACCCCGAGAACCCTTCCTATTCCCACAGCTAAAAGTCTGCACTCGATGGAAGCGTACGTGAGCTCACAGTCCTGGACACACCCCGGGAACACTTCCTATTCCCACAGCTAAAAGTCTACATTCGATGGAAGCGTACGTGAGCTCACAGTCCTGGACACACCCCGGGAACACTTCCTATTCCCACAGCTAAAAGTCTGCACTCGATGGAAGCGTACGTGAACTCATAGTCCTGGACACACACCGGGAACACTTCCTATTCCCACAGCTAAAAGTCTGCACTCAATGGAAGCGTACGTGAACTCACAGTCCTGGACACACCCCGGGAACACTTCCTATTCCCACAGCTAAAAGTCTGCACTCGATGGAAGCGTACGTGAGCTCACAGTCCTGGACACACCCCGGGAACACTTCCTATTCCCACAGCTAAAAGTCTGCACTCGATGGAAGCGTACGTGAGCTCACAGTCCTGGACACACCCCGGGAACACTTCCTATTCCTCACAGCTAAAAGTCTGCACTCGATGGAAGCGTGTGTGAACTCACAGTCCTGGACACACCCCAGGGAACACTTCCTATTCCCACAGCTAAAAGTCTACATTCGATGGAAGCGCACGTGAACTCACAGTCCTGGACACACCCCGGGAACACTTCCTATTCCCACAGCTAAAAGTCTGCACTCGATGGAAGCGTACGTGAACTCACAGTCCTGGACACACCCCGGGAACACTTCCTATTCCCACAGCTAAAAGTCTGCACTCAATGGAAGCGTACGTGAACTCACAGTCCTGGACACACCCCGGGAACACTTCCTATTCCCACAGCTAAAAGTCTGCCCTCGATGGAAGCGTACGTGAAGCTCACAGTCCTGGACACACCCCGGGAACACTTCCTATTCCCACAGCTAAAAGTCTACATTCGATGGAAGCGTACGTGAGCTCACAGTCCTGGACACACCCCGGGAACACTTCCTATTCCCACAGCTAAAAGTCTGCACTCGATGGAAGCGTACGTGAACTCATAGTCCTGGACACACACCGGGAACACTTCCTATTCCCACAGCTAAAAGTCTGCACTCAATGGAAGCGTACGTGAACTCACAGTCCTGGACACACCCCGGGAACACTTCCTATTCCCACAGCTAAAAGTCTGCACTCGATGGAAGCGTACGTGAGCTCACAGTCCTGGACACACCCCGGGAACACTTCCTATTCCCACAGCTAAAAGTCTGCACTCGATGGAAGCGCACGTGAACTCACAGTCCTGGACACACCCCGGGAACACTTCCTATTCTCACAGCTAAAAGTCTGCACTCGATGGAAGCGTGTGTGAACTCACAGTCCTGGACACACCCCAGGGAACACTTCCTATTCCCACAGCTAAAAGTCTACATTCGATGGAAGCGCACGTGAACTCACAGTCCTGGACACACCCCGGGAAACCTTCCTATTCCCACAGCTAAAAGTCTGCACTCGATGGAAGCGCACGTGAACTCACAGTCCTGGACACACCCGGGAACACTTCCTATTCCACAGATAAAAGTCTGCACTCGATGGAAGCGCACGTGAGCTCACAGTCCTGGACACACCCCGGGAACACTTCCTATTCCCACAGCTAAAAGTCTACATTCGATGGAAGCGTACGTGAACTCACAGTCCTGGACACACCCCGGGAACACTTCCTATTCCCACAGCTAAAAGTCTGCACTCGATGGAAGCGCACGTGAACTCACAGTCCTGGACACACCCCGGGAACACTTCCTATTCCCACAGCTAAAAGTCTGCACTACGATGGAAGCGTACGGTGAACTCACAGTCCTGGACACACCCCGGGAACACTTCCAATTCCCACAGCTAAAAGTCTACATTCGATGGAAGCGTACGTGAACTCACAGTCCTGGACACACCCCGGGAACACTTCCTATTCCCACAGATAAAAGTCTGCACTCGATGGAAGCGTACGTGAGCTCACAGTCCTGGACACACCCCAGTGAACACTTCCTATTACCACAGCTAAAGTCTGCACTCGATGGAAGCGTACGTGAACTCACAGTCCTGGACACACCACCGGGAAACACTTCCAATTCCCACAGCTAAAAGTCTACATTCGATGGAAGCGTACGTGAACTCACAGTCCTGGACACACCCCGGGAACACTTCCTATTCCCACAGATAAAAGTCTGCACTCGATGGAAGCGTACGTGAGCTCACAGTCCTGGACACACCCCGGGAACACTTCCTATTCCCACAGCTAAAAGTCTGCACTCGATGGAAGCGTACGTGAACTCACAGTCCTGGACACACCCCAGGAACACTTCCTATTCCCACAGCTAAAAGTCTGCACTCGATGGAAGCGTACGTGAACTCACAGTCCTGGACACACCCCGGGAACACTTCCTATTCCCACAGCTAAAAGTCTACATTCGATGGAAGCGCACGTGAACTCACAGTCCTGGACTACACCCCGGGAACACTTCCTATTCCCACAGCTAAAAAGTCTGCACTCGATGGAAGCGTCACGTGAACTCACAGTCCTGGACACACCCCGGGAACACTTCCTATTCCCACAGCTAAAAGTCTGCACTCGATGGAAGCGTACGTGAACTCACAGTCCTGGACACACCCCGGGAACACTTCCTATTCCCACAGCTAAAAGTCTGCACTCGATGGAAGCGTACGTGAACTCACAGTCCTGGACACACCCCGGGAACACTTCCTATTCCCACAGCTAAAAGTCTACATTCGATGGAAGCGCACGTGAACTCACAGTCCTGGACACACCCCGGGAACACTTCCTATTCCCACAGCTAAAAGTCTGCACTCGATGGAAGCGTACGTGAGCTCACAGTCCTGGACACACCCCGGGAACACTTCCTATTCCCACAGCTAAAAGTCTGCACTCGATGGAAGCGTACGTGAACTCACAGTCCTGGACACACCCCGGGAACACTTCCTATTCCCACAGCTAAAAGTCTGCACTCGATGGAAGCGTACGTGAACTCACAGTCCTGGACACACCCCGGGAACACTTCCTATTCCCACAGCTAAAAGTCTGCAGTCGATGGAAGCGTACGTGAACTCACAGTCCTGGACACACCCCGGGAACACTTCCTATTCCCACAGCTAAAAGTCTACATTCGATGGAAGCGTACGTGAGCTCACAGTCCTGGACACACCCCCAGGAACACTTCCTATTCCCACAGCTAAAAGTCTGCACTCGATGGAAGCGTACGTGAGCTCACAGTCCTGGACACACCCCGGGAACACTTCCTATTCCCACAGCTAAAAGTCTGCACTCAATGGAAGCGTACGTGAACTCACAGTCCTGGACACACCCCGGGAACCCTTCCTATTCCCACAGCTAAAAGTCTACATTCGATGGAAGCGCTACGTGAACTCACAGTCCTGGACACACCCGGGAACACTTCCTATTTCCCACAGCTAAAAGTCTGCACTCGATGGAAGCGCACGTGAACTCACAGTCCTGGACACACCCCGGGAACACTTCCTATTCCCACAGCTAAAAGTCTGCACTCGATGGAAGCGTATGTGAGCTCACAGTCCAGGACACACCCCCGGGAAAACCTTCCTATTCCACAAGCTAAAGTCTGCACTCGATGGAAAGCGCACGTGAACTCACAGTCCTGGACACACCCCGGGAAACACTTCCTATTTCCCACAGCTAAAAGTCTGCACTCGATGGAAGCGCACGTGAACTCACAGTCCTGGACACACCCCGGGAAACACTTCCTATTCCCACAGCTAAAAGTCTGCACTCGATGGAAGCGCACGTGAACTCACAGTCCTGGACACACCCCGGGAATACTTCCTATTCCCACAGCTAAAAGTCTGCACTCGATGGAAGCGTACGTGAACTCACAGTCCTGGACACACCCCCGGGAAACCTTCCTATTCCCACAGCTAAAAGTCTACTCGATGAAGCGCACGTGAACTCACAGTCCTGGCACACCCCGGGAAACCTTCCTATTCCCACAGCTAAAAGTCTGCACGCGATGGAAGCGCACGTGAACTCACAGTCCTGGACACACCCCGGGAACACTTCCTATTCCCACAGCTAAAAGTCTACATTCGATGGAAGCGTACGTGAACTCACAGTCCTGGACACACCCCGGGAACACTTCCATTCCCACAGCTAAAAGTCTACATCGATGGAAGCGTACGTGAACTCACAGTCCTGGACACATCCCCGGGAACCTTCCTATTCCCACAGCTAAAAGTCTGCACTCGATGGAAGCGTACGTGAGCTCACAGTCCTGGACACACCCCGGGAACACTTCCTATTCCCACAGCTAAAAGTCTGCACTCAATGGAAGCGTACGTGAGCTCACAGTCCTGGACACACCCCGGGAACACTTCCTATTCCCACAGCTAAAAGTCTACATTCGATGGAAGCGTACGTGAAACTCACAGTCCTGGACACCACCCCGGGGAACACTTCCTATTCCCACAGCTAAAAGTCTGCACTCGATGGAAGCGCACGTGAACTCACAGTCCTGGACACACCCCGGGAACACTTCCTATTCCCCACAGATAAAAGTCTGCACTCGATGGAAGCGCACGTGAACTCACAGTCCTGGACACACCCCGGGAACACTTCCTATTCCCACAGCTAAAAGTCTGCACTCGATGGAAGCATACGGGAGCTCACAGTCCTGGACACACCCACGGGAACCTTCCTATTCCCACAGCTAAAAGTCTGCACTCGATGGAAAGCGCACGTGAACTCACAGTCCTGGACACACCCCGGGAACCTTCCTATTCCCACAGCTAAAAGTCTGCACTTGATGGAAGCGCACGTGAACTCACAGTCCTGGACACACCCCGGGAACACTTCCTATTCCCACAGCTAAAAGTCTGCACTCGATGGAAGCGTACGTGAGCTCACAGTCCTGGACACACCCCCGGGAAACCTTCCTATTCCCACAGCTAAAAGTCTGCACTCGATGGAAGCGCACGTGAACTCACAGTCCTGGACACACCCCGGGAACACTTCCTATTCCCACAGCTAAAAGTCTGCACTCGATGGAAGCGTACGTGAACTCACAGTCCTGGACACACCCCCGGGAACACTTCCTATTCCCACAGCTAAAAGTCTACATCGATGGAAGCGCACGTGAGCTCACAGTCCTGGACACACCCCGGGAACACTTCCTATTCCCACAGCTAAAAGTCTACCTTCGATGGAAGCGTACGTGACCTCACAGTCCTGGACACACCCCGGGAACACTTCCTATTCCCACAGCTAAAAGTCTGCACTCGATGGAAGCGCACGTGAGCTCACAGTCCTGGACACACACCGGAACACTTCCTATTCCCACAGCTAAAAGTCTGCCACTCGATGGAAGCGTACGTGAGCTCACAGTCCTGGACACACCCCCGGGAAACCTTCCTATTCCCACAGCTAAAAGTCTGCACTCGATGGAAGCGCACGTGAACTCACAGTCCTGGACACACCCCGGGAACACTTCCTATTCCCACAGATAAAAGTCTGCACTCCGATGGAAGCGTACGTGAAATCACAGTCCTGGGACACACCCCGGGAACACTTCCTATTCCCACAGCTAAAAGTCTGCACTCGATGGAAGCGTACGTGAACTCATATTCCTGGACACACCCCGGGAACACTTCCTATTCCCACAGCTCTAAAAGTCTGCACTCGATGGAAGCGTACGTGAACTCACAGTCCTGGACACACCCCGGGAACACTTCCTATTCCCACAGCTATAAACGTCGTACTCAATGGAAGCGTACGTGAGCTCACAGTCCTCGACACACCCCGGGAACACTTCCTATTCCCACAGCTAAAAGTCTGCACTCGATGGAAGCGCACGTGAACTCACAGTCCTGGACACACCCCGGGAAACCTTCCTATTCCCACAGCTAAAAGTCTGCACTCGATGGAAGCGCACGTGAACTCACAGTCCTGGACACACCCCCGGGAAACCTCCCTATTTCCCACAGATAAAAGTCTGCACTCGATGGAAGCGTTTGTGAACTCACAGTCCTGGACACACCCCCGGGAACACTTCCTATTCCCACAGCTAAAAGTCTGCACTCGATGGAAGCGCACGTGAGCTCACAGTCCTGGACACACCCCGGGAACACTTCCTATTCTCACAGCTAAAAGTCTGACACTCGATGGAAGCGTACGTGAACTCACAGTCCTGGACACACCCTGGGAAACACTTCCTATTCCCACAGATAAAAGTCTGCACTCGATGGAAGCGCACGTGAACTCACAGTCCTGGACACACCCCGGGAACACTTCCTATTCCCACAGCTAAAAGTCTTAACTCGATGGAAGCGTACGTGAACTCACAGTCCTGGACACACCCCGGGAACACTTCCTATTCCACAGCTAAAAGTCTGCACTCGATGGAAGCGCACGTGAACTCACAGTCCTGGACACACCCCGGGAACACTTCCTATTCCCACAGCTAAAGTCTGCACTCGATGGAAGCGTACGTGAACTCACAGTCCTGGACACACCCCGGGAAACCTTCCTATTCCCACAGCTAAAAGTCTGCACTCGATGGAAGCGCACGTGAACTCACAGTCCTGGACACACCCCGGGAACACTTCCTATTCCCACAGCTAAAAGTCTGCACTCGATGGAAGCGTACGTGAACTCACAGTCCTGGACACACCCCGGGAACACTTCCTATTCCCACAGCTAAAAGTCTGCACTCGATGGAAGCGTACGTGAGCTCACAGTCCTGGACACACCCCCGGGAAACCTTCCTATTCCCACAGCTAAAAGTCTGCACTCGATGGAAGCGTACGTGAACTCACAGTCCTGGACACACCCCGGGAACACTTCCTATTCCCACAGCTAAAAGTCTACATTCGATGGAAGTGTACGTGAACTCACAGTCCTGGACACACCCCGGGAAACTTCCTATTCCCACAGCTAAAAGTCTGCAGTCGATGGAAGCGCACGTGAACTCACAGTCCTGGACACACCCCGGGAACTTCCTATTCCCACAGCTAAAAGTCTGCACTTGATGGAAGCGCACGTGAACTCACAGTCCTGGACACACCCCGGGAAATCTTCCTATTCCCACAGCTAAAAGTCTGCACTCGATGGAAGCGCACGTAACTCACAGTCCTGGACACACCCCGGGAAAACTTCCTATTCCCACAGCTAAAGGTCTGCACTCGATGGAAGCGTACGAGAACTCACAGTCCTGGACACACCCCAGGAACTCTTCCTATTCCCACAGCTAAAAGTCTACTTGATGGAAGCGTACGTGAGCTCACAGTCCTGGACACACCCCGGGAACCCTTCCTATTCCCACAGCTAAAAGTCTGCACTCGATGGAAGCGTACGTGAACTCACAGTCCTGGACACACCCCGGGAACACCTTCCTATTCCCACAGCTAAAACTCTGCACATCGATGGAAGCGCACGTGAACTCACAGTCCTGGAACACACCCCGGGAACCCTTCCTATTCCCACAGCTAAAAGTCTGCACTCGATGGAAGCGTACGTGAGCTCACAGTCCTGGACACACCCCGGGAACCCTTCCTATTCCCACAGCTAAAAGTCTGCAGTCGATGGAAGCGTACGTGACTCACAGTCCTGGACACACCCCGGGAACACTTCCTATTCCCACAGCTAAAAGTCTACATTCGATGGAAGCGTACGTGAACTCACAGTCCTGGACACACCCCGGGAACCCTTCCTATTCCCACAGCTAAAAGTCTGCACTCGATGGAAGCGTACGTGAGCTCACAGTCCTGGACACACCCCGGGAACACTTCCTATTCCCACAGCTAAAAGTCTACATCGATGGAAGCGTACGTGAACTCACAGTCCTGGACACACCCCGGGAACACTTCCTATTCCCACAGCTAAAAGTCTACATTCGATGGAAGCGTACGTGAGCTCACAGTCCTGGACACACCCCGAGAACACTTCCTATTCCCACAGCTAAAAGTCACTCAATGGAAGCGTACGTGAACTCACAGTCCTGGACACACCCCGGGAATTTCTATTCCCACAGCTAAAAGTCTACATCGATGGAAGCGTACGTGAGCTCACAGTCCTGGACACACCCCGGGAACACCTTCCTATTCCCACAGCTAAAAGTCTGCACTCGATGGAAGCGTACGTGAACTCACAGTCCTGGACACACCCCGGGAACACTTCCTATTCCCACACTAAAAGTCTACATTCGATGGAAGCGTACTGAACTCACAGTCCTGGACACACCCCGGGAACACTTCCTATTCCCACAGCTAAAAGTTGTACTCGATGGATGCGTACGTGAACTCACAGTCCTGGACACACCCCGGGAACACTTCCTATTCCCACAGCTAAAAGTCTGCACTCGATGGAAGCGTACGTGAACTCACAGTCCTGGACACACCCCGGGAACACTTCCTATTCCCACAGCTAAAAGTCTACATTCGATGGAAGCGTACGTGAACTCACAGTCCTGGACACACCCCGGGAACACTTCCTATTCCCACAGCTAAAAGTCTACATTCGATGGAAGCGTACGTGAACTCACAGTCCTGGACACACCCCGGGAACACTTCCTATTCCCACAGCTAAAAGTCTACATTCGATGGAAGCGTACGTGAGCTCACAGTCCTGGACACACCCCGGGAACACTTCCTATTCCCACAGCTAAAAGTCTGCACTCGATGGAAGCGTACGTGAACTCACAGTCCTGGACACACCCCGGGAACACTTCCTATTCCCACAGCTAAAAGTCTGCACTCGATGGAAGCGTACGTGAACTCACAGTCCTGGACACACCCCGGGAACACTTCCTATTCCACAGCTAAAAGTCTACATTCGATGGAAGCGTACGTGAACTCACAGTCCTGGACCACCCGGGAACACTTCCTATTCCCACAGCTAAAAGTCTACATTCGATGGAAGCGCACGTGAGCTCACAGTCCTGGACAAACCCCGGGAACACTTCCTATTCCCACAGCTAAAAGTCTGCACTCATGGAAGCGTACGTGATCACAGTCCTGACACACCC